>NC_056526.1:113636554-113672154 GCF_019175285.1 Sceloporus undulatus
ATAAGAACTATTTTTAGCTATTGATGTAGAATTTGGAAACTGAAGAACAGAGACTTCTTAAATAATGGCGTTAACTTTGTGCCATCCATTTATCTTGATGCTTACAATGGTTGCCCTCCTTTTGTTTTCAGTTTTTGCAAGCTTTCACAATTTCTGCCTTGTGTGCAGAAAGAAATTTTCAGGCACCAGTCAAGAAATGTTTAGTGACAATTTCTGTGAATAGTATTTGTGAGCTACAATGCCTTCAGAACCACAATACTAGTCACAATGTGGCTATTTAGCTGTTCTGGGAAGGCTTTACAATTCTGGCCGCTATAGTAAGAGCTATTGTACAAGCAGTATTTTTGATTTCCTTTACAAGACACATTCTGAGAGGAAGGAATAAAAAAAATCCATCCAAAATCCATCCTAATGGATAGCAAATCTACAATCCATTCAAAATCCTAGACAAAATATACCCACTGGTTGGCAAGAAAAATGTGTCTACTGAAACAGCCAAAGTTTGAAAATATTTTTTTTCTTGCTTTTCCATCTTATCAATATACTGTCCACTAGATCAATGTCTAATTTTTCTGTGTGTGTGTGTGTGTGTGTGTGTGTGTGTAATCTCTCCCACTTTGCTTCATAATATCCTTCTATCTAATATGGAATCTTAGCAATCTCACCCCACCCCCAATGAAGATATTCATACTGATTTTATTTTCATTTTCTCTTGTCTTTTGTGTTAATCCAGATTCTTCAGTTTGTGAGACAGGAAACTCATTCTCACCTTTATGGAAAAAAATGATCCCTGTAAAAATACACAGAATGAATAATTAGTCTGTACATACATTTACTTTGAAACAAACATACAGATAAATGGAATGCTTCTATTCCATTCCCTCATCCTAGTCTTTATTCAGCTTTAAGATGGAGATATGTTCCCTGTGTCCATGTCTGTAACATCTGTGTAGTATCACATACTATCAAATAGTGTGATGTAGTATCTAGTGTGCAGAACTCAGGGAAATCTATGGACAGAATCCTATACACTTTTAGCATACCATAAATATATGCCCATACAGTTATGCTGGTTCTCATAGTTGTATAATTGATTATACAGTAGATTCCACAACTATTGTGCAATAGTTGGTTATCTCCCCACTCAGTAAGTAAAAATTGAGGAGAAGGCTATACTAGGGACCACATGTACGCAATGTGTGAGAAAGTGAAACCACTTGTGCAACAATTTTTGCACTTGCATAATGGCCTGACAGTATTCTGAACCATTCACTGGCATAGAAATAGGTAAATGACGAATTGTTGGGAAACCCTTACATGTTCATAAAGATTTCAAGCATTTTCATAATCAGATCACTAGGACGTAACCCATTACACCTTAAATATATTGGCATTAAGTAGACTGAGTTACTTTTTTCTTGTATTAACATGACACTCTTACCAGCCAAACTACCACACTGGCTCTGATCTTCAAAGGAGTACAGCTGGAGGGAAGTATCCTAAAGAGGATGACTGAAAGAAATCACAACTGAGATTATAATGTCATTACAGCATGACAGCCATGAGAGTGAAAATCAGTTTAGGACAGAACTGAAAAGCAGCACTAAAGAAAGAAGGCAAAATATGAACCAATGTTGTTCGAAGCCATGGTTGGGGTGTGATACACTAGCCCTAGTCTTTGAGGTCAATATTGCTATCATGGCACCAGAGTTGGGGGTCATCTCCAATGCCTCTTTCCTAGTGGACATGCCTTATATCTGTTATATTTGCATATAATTTATCTTCAGTCCTTATATTACACTAGCTTTCCTTACCCCTTTTTTCACCTGTGTAGGAATAAAGGAATACCATTTTTTATTATGACAGTTGTATTTCGCATGAAAGAAGAATAGGTTCAATTCACCCCTCCTTTTTCCCCCAAAGTAAACTGAATATAAAGAAACAAGCAAAGCAAACTAGGTCGACAGAGCAAGAGAATTATTATCCCTTGAATCAGGGCACAGGCTCACCTTGCCTTAATTCTCTAAGGCCTCATTATTTTCTTCACAAGTTAACAAAAAGCAGGCGCATAAATCATAAAACTAGAATTCCAGGTTGCGTCATTACAAATGTTTGCTGACATCCTTAACTAGGATTTTAGGAAGAAACATAGGCAAACAGGCTGCAATTTGTTATAGCTTTAGGGGACAACAAGAAGACAAAAGTCTGTTCATCATTACTTGGTTGGTTCACATTGCAGTAACAAACACTTGCTATTATTAATCATCTGCAGAAACTGTACCCGAAATGGGAGATGCTCTTCTCTAATGGGAAAGTAGTTGCTGTAGAAGTGATGGCCTTAGTCTGCTCTCCCTAACCCAATATTTGTGTCAAAAGGATGGAGTGCTAACTGACCCTAAAGTACAAAGTGGGTGGATTTGTCACAGAGCAGTGAAAACCTCTTATTTTGGATGCATTTATCTGGACCTATTGATAGTCATTTGGTTTTCTTCCAGATTCTTTTAATACTTTGTTTATGTGTTCATACTTTCATGTTTTTTGTTGATTTATGGTAACCCCATAATTTAACCAAGAATTCTTTATTGGGGAATGGATAAAGTAGTATGTCTGACAATCAACCATTTACTGAGAGAAAAACACTTTGCTGCTGCACCACCAAATCCAGGAGAAACTGGAAAAGCAACTGTAACTCAAACAGGAAATGTTAGCAGCCCTACATATGAAGGTAGAGGAAGCCCCATAGGTGAAAATAAGTCTTAGGCATGGAAATTCCTCTTCTGTGGGAAGAGCACATTCTCTCTATTGCTCTGTCCTTACTCTAACCGAAATCCTTCTGAATATCCTGAAAGAAATTCGTTCCACTACTAATCACTGAGACATGATAGTAGCTATTCCCTTCCTGGTTTTGTTTCGTCTCCCTCTCCCATGTATGGAGGAAAAGGAAAACTGGTTTGAGTCAAAAGCATTGGGCTCAAAAGGTATAACCACTGCTTTAGCTGGGACCTGATGACACTGAGGTTGCAACATATTAGAAGGCATCATCAACGTACAAAAATGACTCCCCAGAAAAACTTGAGGAAATCTACCCTACACTTCATTCTGACCTACATTCTGCCTTTATCACATGGGGGAAATCATGGGGAAATTGTGGGTTTCAACATTGATTATCCTGTGAGAATTGGGCGATCACGATTAGGATTTCACACATCACAATGAAAGAGTCATTATCCTAGGGATAACCAGGGAATAACCAGGCAACAAAGAACAATAAATCATTCATGGGATTTTTCCATGAATGATTTGTTGCTGTTTATTGCCTGTTTATTCCTGGGATAATGGCTCTTTTATTGTGATATCATGTGAAAATCTTAATTGCGATTGTGTGATTTTCATGGGATAATCACTGTTTAAACCCATAATTTTCCCCATGTGATAAATGTTAGTATTTTAGTGCATTCCTTCCATTGCTGCTACACAAAACATTTTTGCAATTTGATCAGCAATGTGAAAGGACCCTTTCCAACATTTGTGAATAGCATCCTATTGATCTTTCTAGCCTTCAGTATCTGCAAAAGCAATTCCAGAATGTAGTGAGGAAAATACAAGAATAAGATTGGGGAGAAGATTATTTTGATAAGCATTGCTTAAGACTAAGGAAGGATTTTAACTGCAGTTAATATTAAAACAGTTAGTGTCTGATCAGATTTCTGAAGCCAACACTGATCCCACTCTGTAATAATGAGATGCGACTACTTACTGCTAACTACTTACCTTTTTAATTGGGAAGTATGAACATGACCTTTTAAATTAATCAGAATGCTTCCCTGAACTAGATTTTAAAAAAGAAAGAAAGAAAGAAAGAAAGAAAGAAAGAAAATGCATCCAGTCTATTGAAGATTTTTAGCAGACTATGCACCCCCTAGAGGGGGCTGAGGAAAATAACTCTTTAGTTAGATTGTGGGCCCGAACAGACAGGCCAAAATAAAGCTGCTTTGGGTTACTTTGGAGACTTGCTGTTCAAATGATACATGCATTTTAAGTGGCCAGAAGATGTGCTCTAGTCCTTAGGACTGGAGCGTGGATTTGGCATAGCCTCAAACCTCTTAGGATGCATGCAGCATTTAAACAGCATACCTCCAAAGTGACCCGAAGCAGCTTTATTTTGGCCTGTCTCTTCAGGCCCATAGTTGCCCACTTCTTCAGTTAGATACTATTGCCCATTCCTGCCCTAATTCCAATTCATTTTCTTCGAGTGACCTATTACTGAACTGTTCAGACATTTGAGTGTCTTTCCATTTAGTTCATTGCCACTTTTATGACTCAGATCTGATATATATATATATATATTAACAAGCCTGTACTGAGAAGACAGTCTTGTATACACAGATTTAGCTCTCCTGCATATGCTAATAAAATTTACTTAAAATTGGGGGAAGGGGACGCATTCCCTGCTCGCTTAAGCACATTAGCCCTTTTGTGACATCTTAGAATTTGTCATGCCATACTGTCTGTAAAATTGCCAACTGGTTTTGAATGTGATGAGAGGTTAAGTGGCATAAGAAACAAGCAGGACAATGAGCAGATAGAATCATCAACTCTGACATGCTCTTCAACTGGTGCACCTCTGCAAACCTAGTGCTTGTTGACAATGACATCAATGGCATTCCTTTTTTCCCCCCAGAAATGTTGTCAATTTCTTTTTAAATGACAAGATTGCTTACAGAGACGCAGTTAACATTCCAATTGCTATGTTAAAAGATAATTTAATTCCACCCTTTTTCCTGCACATTAATGGTTTCTGTGGAAACGCTTCACTTTATACAAAGTCCTGTAGTGATGATAAATCAGTTCAGCACAGTATCTACAACAGCCTTTATTCAAGTTCTTCCAAACTTCAGTGGACATGACATAAATTGTCATTAATTCTGAAACTGTGACCTATATACCCACTGTTGGGTCTCTGATACAATATAATAACCTTCTACTTGTATGTTTTCCTTCAACCCCTCTTTATTCTTCATGCATTGAGATGGAAGAATATTAAATAAAGATGTGACAACCATGGTCAAGGACCATCATACCCAATGGCAAGTGATTCTAGTTCATGAGGAAGACTCACAATCACTTTTGCCTATATCCAGCATTAAAGAATACAAAAATAACAAAATAAATAACAGCTTGCAACTTTTTCATGACCCCAGTGATACGAGGAAGAAAGCTTATTATGCTTTAAGAATGCCCTGTTCCTGATGCTTTAGATTAATGGCTAGAACTTCTGAAATGTTGTAGCCTTGTTTAAAGGTACATTTCCCCCCATTTTCTGGCTCTGTATGAGAAGAATGGGTTTTCTGTCATTTGATTTCTATATATAAAGAGAGGAAAAATATGTCAAAAAGAAAATCCCAATCCTTCAAGAAGATATTATTTATTTATTTATTTATTTCTATTTTTCACCTCTCCCTACAGATCGAGGCAGAATCACAACAAAAATTACAGACAATCATGTAAATACCAAACGTTAAAAATCTCTTAAAATAACTCTCCTATGACACAATAATACAATATAATATGATACAATATAAAACAATACACTTGCCGAACCAGAGTTAGGATTCAGATTCATCTCTTACACAGTCAGGAATAGAGAGGAAGATAAGCATGTTGCTCATGTCGGCTCTGGTGAAAAAGCCCACCGGAAGAGATCTGTCTTAATGGCTTTTTAAAAAGCATCCAAGGTGGTAATATGACGGATCTCCTCCAGCAGGTCATTCCAGAGTTTTTGAGCAATCGAGGTGAAAGAACTTTGGGAAGTAGAGGTTAGTCTAGTTTTTTGTGTATGTAATAAAGACTTACCGGATGTTCTGAGAGTGCGGGGCAGACTATATGGGGAGAGGTGTTTCCACAAGATGGTGGTGATGGGGAGGAACAGATGTACACCATTCAGGAAGAGCTGCAGTACTTATATTGCATGTCTTTATAAGCACACTTTTTTGCCATTTTTTAAATGTCACCCTGTTGTATGCTACCAACCACCTGAAGGCTCTAAAAACCCATTGGTGCCACTGGGCCAATAAGCAAGCAACTTGAGAAGTCAAAGGGCTACAGCCAGGCTGGCAGTTGGACAATATCCACACACGTGTACAGCCTTTAGACACCTTAGAATGGAGCTCTTAGGGTTTGTGTAATTACAGCAGGCAGGCTTGCCTGTTATCTTTCCATCTAAACAATACACCAAAAGTAATCTGAGAAGCAAGTTTTTGCTGTTTCTTCTGTAGGGGATAGTGGCTTGTAAGTCCTTTCTCTCTTGCAATCAATTGACCAATCTTTCTAGTATTTTAGACTCAATTTTTCTTGTTCAGCAGTGACCTTGATGAATTCCATTTATTTTCACCATTCTTCCCCAAGACTGGTTGTTCAGGAGCAGGGCTTAAAAAACCCTCAAAGCAGATTTTACATGGTTCACCTGTCACATAGACATGTGCTGGATCAATTTACAGCGTGGGACAAAGATTAAACCTTCTCTTGAGAAAGGACTGTTTGGGAGAAACTGTTCCTGTGAGAATATTTTATATTGGTTTTTGTTTTGGCATTTAAAATCTGGCACTGTATAAAGAATACAGAGAGACGCTAGCAAATTTTCAGCATTTATTGGTACTTTGTCATTTAAGACAGCACTCAATTCTGGAAAAAGACCATTATTAGTCCACAGTGAATTTCAAAATATGTCATAGTTGTCCCACTGTTCAGGGTTTTCCATTTTTTGCCTGCAAACAATAAATACCTATGATTTCCTGTTGTAGTTTGTGTTCATTTCTCTTAATTCCTTCTTATTTATATTACACTTACAGATTTGGTGCATGATCCTGTGACATCAAATGAATATTTGCATATGTGCAAGAATTTTCAAAGCATGCATCTTTTCCATAACACACTGTAGATCATAAGCCCAGTGGAGAAGACAATTCACCTAATCAACTGGCAGTCTTTATGTGCTGAATAATTACAGCAACTAAATAACTATATGTACAAATGTTGGTACACTGCCTTTCAACCCCCTCCCCAGAATTCAAGATAAGTTTAAAAAACAAAACAAAACACTACAGCAACAGTGTTAGAGAAAAACATTAAAACCAAACACAGTTAAACACATCTATCTAAAAAGACCATTAAAAGCCAGGTTATCAATATGTTTAAATTTGGAAATATTATTTGGGCTATATACTGGATTTATCCATGTTTGTGGAGAGTATTCTGAGTTAAAAAGAGAGCTCACATTGTCCCCTTTCAACTATAGAAACAATTTTAATGTATGGTTGTATGCTCAGAGAATGTTCCCTTATGAATGGCCAATGAGCATTCATCAGAAAAATGGGTAGAGGATCTATAGTTCCTGCAGTGGGAAAGGCTAGTGCAGAAAAGCCATAAAATCTCCCCACATAACCACTGAATATACTGTGAATATGGTGTGTAATTTGTGAGAATTCCCCTGAAGGTAAAACAGAATGAAGACATGCTGTCTGAACTATAGCACACAAGATTGCAGATGGTGGTGTTCCATTTATTGATTGTATCTTCTTAAAGTACCCTGTATGCAGTAAACTAGAACACTAAACACTATCAGATTTTCAGATGACACCAAATTAGGAGGAATAGCTAATACCCCAGTGGATGAAAATTCAAAATGTTCTTAATAGATTAGAAAGCTGGCCGAAAGCAAACAAAATGAATTTCAACACAGAGAAATGTAAGGTACAGCACTTAGGGCAAAAAAAATGAAATGCATAGATATCAGATGGGGAATACCTGGCTTCACGAGACTACGTGTGAATTGGATCTAGGAGTCATAGTCGATTACAAGTTGAACATGAGTCAACAGTGTGATGCGGCAACTAAAAAGGCCAGTGTGATTCTAGGCTGCATCAACAGAAGTATAATGTTTAGATCTAGGGAAGTAATTATTCTGCCTTGGTCAGGCCTCACCTACAATATTGTGTTCAGTTCTGGGCACCACAGTTCAAAAAATATATTGAGAAGCTGGAGCGTGTCCAGAAGAGGGCAACCAAAATGGTGAAGGGTCTACAAACCATGCCTTATGAAGAAAGATTTAGGGAGCTGGGTATGTTTAGAGAAGAGAAGGTTAAGAGGTGATATGACAACCTTGTTTAAATATTTGAAGGGATGTCATATTGAGGAGGGAAAAAGCTTGTTTTCTGCTGTTCCAGAGAATAGGACCTGGAACAATGAATGCAAGCTACAGAAAAAGAGATTCCACCTAAACATTAGGAGGAACTTCCTGACAGTAAGAGCTGTTCTACAGTGGGACACACTCCCTTGGAGTGTAGTGGAGTCTCCTTATTTGGAGGTCTTTAAACAGAGGCTGGATAGCCATATGTCGGGGATACTTTGATTGTGAATTCCTGCATGGCCCTTGTGGTCTCTTCCAACTCTATGATTCTATGATTTTTATGATTCTATGATTGTATAATCTCATTTGACTAACCTCCCAGTCTCATGGGGGCTGTCTTGGCCAGTTCATCACATCGCCTTTCTGGTTTCCACATTACACACCAATACTCATTCACATGGTTATCTACTCACCTTGGCTTTAGACAGTATTCTTCTGCATGGCTTTGCCCTCCCACAACCATTGTTAAAATTGAACTTGTCACTGCAACACCATATCCACAAGATTTGCATTTCTATGGTCATTCTCATATACACCCTTCCCAGACCCTTCACTTCACTCCATGCATCTGAGGAAGTAGACTGAAAGCTCATGCTACCAGCTTCTTTCTTTCTTTCAGTTAGTCACAAAGGTGATACAAGATCTCTTTGCATACTGATTTTCCAAACTAACATGGCTGTGTCTTTAAATTCTATTACCATGCTGCTGTTAAATGGGAGGCATCCCTTTTAAAAAGCAATTTAAATCATTGCTATTCTCATTTACACATTTCCCCCTTTGCCTGTAAAACTTTTTAAAATCCTTCTGTAGGTGATGTGCATGCAAAATTTCTGCAACTGGTAAAAATGTGGTGCAGACCCTTTTTTTTCACCAATTGCAGAAGATTACCCACCCACCCCACTCAGCACTCATCCCATTCATGTGTTGAAGGTGAGGAGTGAACTGTCAATTGGATTTCTTGAGATTTTAAGTTTCCCTGTCTCAGTCAAAATGAGTAATTCAGCAAGATTTCCTCACATCCCTTAAGAAAAAAGTTGCAATCCTAATTCAGCATAAAAACATAGCCATAAGAATAAATTAATCTAAAGCAATAATTTTCAGAGCTGATCACTCAAAACCTATTCTTGGTATGGGGAAATCTACATAGCTTGGAAGCAACTCACTAATTAAACTGTTAAGTTATTAATTTGCTAGAGTCTTTTAGCAATTACATCTGACTTACTAGATTCCTCAGCTGAAGCAGAAGCTTAAAATATGATTTAGTGAAATAGGTCATTCCAATTTTTTAGTGTGGTTGTATGACACATTCAGGAAAATAGGGAGACTTGCTGCCTAGGGAGAAATTGCATCTCATAGCTAAACCGTTAAATAGACAAATCTGTATGATTATGGCCATCCTTCAGAAAGTCAGGTCTGTGACACCTGAAAAGCAGGTGTTCCCCTTCATAGAATCATAGAGTTAGAAGAGACCACAAGGACCATCAAGTCCATCCCCTGCCATGCAGGAAATCTCAATCAAAACATTTCCTACAGATGGCCATCCAGCCTCTGTTTAAAGGCCTTTAATGAAGGAGACTCCTCCACAGACTGAGGAGCTTGAGAAGCACTATTTGGGTGCTGCACAGTGTGGACGTCATCATGGTATGCCCCGTATGGACAGGTCCATGCCATGATGGAAGCCAGGGTGTGCGGTAGGGTTGCTGAGCATTTAAACACTCAGGTCCCACATAACCCTAATTTGGGCCCAAGCCAGCATAAAGTCTAAATTGAATTGTCTGTCCCAATTAGGTGTTCACCCATTGTTAGCAAGACTGGATTTTTATAAATTTTGGAGTGTGTGTGTGTGGAGTTCCTACATGACCTGAAGCTGACCTCCCAGGCGGGTATACCATTATTAGTAGGTGAGGAGACCAGGTAGGCAATGTGGACCCCCATGACATCATCCTCACAGGCCCCCTGAACACTTTGGATATTCCCCACATGAAGGTTTGAGAGTTGCTAATGGGCGAGCTATCACCTCCAAACTCAAGACAATACAAACTGGTTGTCCACGGGCTCACACTTGATAGGCCAGTGATCAACTCAATGACCCGCTCATATGCCTGGGTATCTTCCTCTGATTCCTTCATACCCAGTTGCAATGGCAATGCCATGCTACATCTCAGCTTAACAATGCCAGAGCAATCGAACACCTTTGACTAGACTCCGTCTAATCCATTAAGCATATTACTAGACGCTAAATTTTGCATATAAGAACCTATAAGAACCCCTGAATTTGCCCATCCGTGTGCTACTTTCAGAATACAGCTTAGCTTCATGACACACTGAACTCTGATTTTAGCTCCAGCTCGGCCTACCCCTACCCCCCCTGGTTCTGTTGGCCGTGTCTTATTCCCCCTCTCTACCCCCTTCCTCTGCATTGGATTCCCAGAGAAGACTACTGGAGTAAGTATCACCCTAGTGATGCCTCAAATCCTTTCCCATTTTCCCCTCCTTTATTTCCATTGAATCTTGAGTGTGTGTGTGTGTGTGTATTAATTGTTGGGTGTGTGTTTTTGCTCTCTAATAAAAATCAGACCTTAATTTAAGAAGCCCGTCTCTGCACTATTTCTTAAGACAAATTTGGGAATAGGTCTCGAGAAGTTCATGTGATGTCCCCCTCAGCAATTTGAGCTAATTAAAATTTCCCCTAAGTAGAAACATCCTAACACCATTGACTCAATAAGAACTTGGTAAACCAACCAATTAGTAATATTGATTTAAATGAGCCTACCTAAGTTATGTATCAACAGCTGTATAGGGCTTATTGAAGATTTTGACATGAGACTGTTAGTGTTCTTAGAATGTTGATATATCAGAATTCAGCAATAAATGATTACAAAACGATCTCAAAACAGTTACATTCACACACTGGACACAGTAATGTTTCAGTAATGATTTGGGAACGTTAAATAGACTATTCATTTTCACATGTAGCCATTCCTTAGCATTTGTTAATCATGCTGGTGAAATCATGTTTTGGACTATAGATGAGTTTTTTTCATAAATTAAAAAAGTGGTTACTTTGTAATTTACGTTAAAATACATATGTGTGTGTGTATACACACACACACACACACACACACACACAAATATACATGCATATGTGTATTCATATGTGTATATATACGTGTGTGCACGCACACACACATATAGGTATATACACACATACATATGTGTGTATATCTAAACTACCTCCTCTCTCTTGATCCACATATGTGTGTATATCTAAACTACCTCCTCTCTCTTGATCCAAATTCCCAAGCCTGGACTTCGGATTCCTAGGCTCTCCCCGTAGGACCTTATCACATGTGGGGGGGGGGGTTGCAGCTCATATCTGCAGTCACTCCTGTTCTAGCAATGCAAAGTGTGATGTTTTTTCACACCAGATCCAGAGTCACTCCTGTCTAGCAATGCGAATGAAGGTTTAAATGTGATGTTTTACCACACCTGGTTGCCTTTCTGTTGCCCTTCCGAATTGAGGGGGAAGCGAAGTCGGTTCTATTCCAAGCAAGTCACGTGATGAGGATTCGAGCAAAGTGGAGTGAGTGCACATTGTATTACCACACCGGAGGGTTCAACAATTCGAATCGGCACCTTGCACATGCTCAGTGGGGCTCTGGACGCTGTCCTCCTTCCCTGCCCCCTCCTTAGCTGTCATCCTTCATAGGGTGAAGAAGCAGTCAGGGGATGATGGAATAGGTCACTGAGGGTTGCTGGGGCCAGGACTGGGATGCAGGAGAAGGCAGGGGAACTGTTGTGTTTGTGAGACATTTATCCTCCTCTGCCAGAGAGTGCTGGTGCCATAATAAACTACCATTCCCAGGATTCCCTAGCACTGAGTTATGGCGGTTAATCTGGTCTCAAAATATATTATTATTATTATTATTATTATTATTATTATTATTATTATTATTATTATTATTATTATTAAAATGTGTTTATAACCCGTAGCATAAATAAGGGCTTGTTTATTACCAATCATAAATGAAAACGTTCACAGCAAGACCAGAAAAACAATTGAGTAGAGTGATGTGACACAGGAAGCGATTCTCTGGGAGAATACCTGGATGGATGAGTGAATCATTTTGAAATCGTCATGGAACTGTACTGACTATTCAGACTTTTTTGAAATGCGCAAATTAATTGTTTCTCCCAAGCTATAGACGATTTGGAATCGTCTATCTGTAAAGACGATTCCACTACACTTTGGGACGTTAAGGGAACGATATAGTGATGACGTCGTATGAAAATCTTACTCCCCATTGCTTTAGAATGACGGTAATAATACTATTTCATAACATTGTCCAATCAGAAATATTAAACTTTTTTTTCCTTTTCTTTTAAAAGGAACTTTAAAAGTTGTAAACATTTGACAAGCAACCAAATGGATTTTGACCATCCTAAATGATTCATGAAGACCAACAATCTGAGGGTTATGTAAACCCTATGGATGTATAATAAAGCTCACATTGTTGACAATTGGAAAAAAAAATAGCATCAAAACAGGTTCTCTTTCTGTCTCTCTGTTTGTGTCTATCTCATTATTTTTCTCTCTTTGTGACCCAGCATTTTCACAGAAATAAAAGCCAAATCTCAGACTATGTAAAAGAAAACTCAAAAAGCTCTGGCAACTATACCTGTTTTGTAAGCATAAATATTTTCCACTAAATCATGAAAGTGTGTGCATATGTGCATGTGTGCACGTGCACCAATGCATGCATATGTTTGTGTGCTGTGTGTAAACATACCTTATTTTTCTGTGTGAAATTGCAAGGTTTTTGTTACCAGAAGCTGACTTTACACATCCAACTCAAGATTTAAATGTGTGAATACACAAGAAAACATCCTTGTCTGTTTTCCATTTACAAAAGAAAGACACATAAACAATGGTGGTTTGCTAAACCTTGTAATGTTTTGGCTACAGTCCAAAGCTTTAATTCATGCTCTCTCACGTACAAAGAATTCCTGCACATGCTGGATGATTTCCTTGTTGGAATGCTTCTGAATTACATTCAGCACAGAAGATTTAATATCTCAATTAATATTAAAATATTAAAGATTCTTTTTCATTCAGGCACACCTTTGGCAACAGAGCAGCTATGGAAGAGGCTTTTAAATTACTTGTGCTTTCTTTCATTTACTGATGTGTTTTAATTGTATTTGTCACCTGTATATTTTAATTTTATTTGTTTTCTTAATACACTGGCCATCTTGATTGCTTTATTGTTAGAAATGTTAGCTATAAATCCAGTAAATGAATAATTAAAAAACAAAAACAAAATCCAAACAAACCTATTTTGCAGAAGAACTGAACAGGTCTAAAACTAAGACTGACTAGAATTGGACAGATTCTACTCTAGATTCTGTAGACTTTGTTTATATAATTCTAGATGTTAAAAGCTCATGTAGTTATATGTAGATGTTATATGTAGCTATGGATGTATCCACCACAGAGGCAGATCACGGGAAGCAAGAGCATAGATTTAGACAATCATGAGTTAAAAAGTACTGTTGTTAGCATTCTAGTCCTGACTCCCATTTAATGGAAGCATTCCACAGCTGGGACATTCCCAATTCATCCAGTTCTTCCTTGATTACTTCAAGTGAGGAGAAAGCCATCATCTACTAGATTCCAGTATTGAATTGCTCTTTTCAATAGCAATAGCAAGTACATTTCTATACCACTTATCAGTCATTTAACACCCCCCCCCATGTGGTTTACAAAGTGTAAGCCAATTGTCCCCAACAATCTGGGTACTCATTTTAGCAACCTACAGAAGGATGCAAAGCTGAATCAACACTGAGCCCTTGGCTGGTATTGAACTCACAACTTTGTGGTTTGTGAGTGAATGGCTGCAGTACTAGCATTTAACCACTGCACCACCAGGGCTCTTTTCAAGTTGTTTCTTGTAATGTTCATTCACAATATTCCTTTCTGGACCAGGTAGCAGAAAACAAGTCTTTATCCTTTTCTAAGAGATACTTCAAAGTGATTCTGAAAAGAAAAGAAAACCCTGATTGAGAGTATTTTTTGCTGGGCATCCAAAAAGTATTTTCCCCCAGATTAAATGCAGTAGCTTAAATAAAAGGGTTTGTCCCAGCTAGGGCAAGTACACTGAATCAATGGGATTTACTTTTAAGTCCCACCATTGATTCAATGAGTCTACTGTAGTTGGCAGTAACAAAGGGATTTAGGCCAGAGACCTTCAGGCATCCATATACCTTCAAACATTTCAGATGAAAATAGAAATATGTTTGGTCAAGATGTCAGAATGTGGTCAAGATGTCAGAATTATTAATGAGGAAAAACACACAAGCTAGGACATGATGAGAGCCAGCATGGTAAGGTGAGGGCAAAAGGGAATATGGGTGAAGAAGAGATCTGTGATATTTTAAAAAGTAGCTGAAAAAGTAGGACAATAGGGGACTAATCAGGACTGACCCTGACAAATTCTGACAGTTGGTGGATATGATCCAATATGGCACAACCAAGGGAACAGCAATGCCTTGTGAAAGACTGAATTCCTTTGAACTTTTTATACACACATAATCTACCAGTCACTAACAGATAGTCAGGGTTCATTCAAATGAAACAGTGGGCTTGCCATGTATGACTGCATTAGCACTTCATTACAAACAAAGACAACAGCAACAATAATTCCTAGCTATTAATTATTTTATTTATGTTTCACTCAAATTATATCTAAATATATACATTTTCAACAATTAAGTGGCTGCATTTAGCAATATAAAATATAACTTTTAAAATATAAATTTTGGGCTGGTACAGATGGCCCTAAAGGGGCGGCTTGACCCACCCCTTTGAGCACCAGATAGGGGCCGCAGCAACCGCATGCTGTGGCCCCAATGTGGAATTTGACCAGCCCAAAAAGAAGCAGCAAAATTTCTCTCCCTTTTTGGCAGAAAAAATCCACCTTTTCACTGTGGCAGTGGATCTTACATGTTCCTGCGGCATGCCGGAAGAGTGCTGCAACACTACTCTCCATCTGGTCGGGTGCATGATGTGACGCTGGCTTGGGGGCATCGTCAGAGCATGCATCACCTAAATGTCATGCCCTCATGCTGTCCCCATGGTGGCGCTTACTGCTGGTCTGTTTCGGCCCTACATTAAATTCAAAGAACAAATCCTTGAGATGAATCTGACAGTTATTTTTCCAGTGTTGGTGTTTTCTATGGTCATCTCAAATGGCTTCTGTAATATTTAAAAAATAAACAAAAAAACCAGCTCTTTTCTCTAGGGAGCATCCCTTAAATTCCTGCTGACAAACCTAGTAATGGACTCATGTGAGGGAAAACACCCTTCTGAACATATTCTCTTTGCCGTAACTGAGGAGAGAAGGGATGGGGCATTTGATATATCTGATATATTACTTCCTGAAACTTATTTTTGCAGGACCTGAGACTGGATACACCTATTTAATATATAGAGACACATACACCACTGATCTGATTAAATCGGTGACAGAAAAATTCTAGAAATTGGGTCTTCCGCACGACTTTTTAGGTACACTGAGCTGGTCTAAGGCAAAACAGATTCTTATACAACACATTAAATACACTGATATGCAATATTCTGTATCTGCCGCATGCTCTACCTGCTCCCCAATTGGTTTGGGACTGTGCTTCAACCCAAAGGGGGCAAAATATTTGGAAAATTTAACAATCTCCAAATATTGGTCGGCATTCAGCAAAGGCCGGTTCAATGTAATTCCTTCAGCTATGCTAGAGGGATGTTTCCATCGAATTGAATACAAGGATAGAATTTCTCCATGTGGAGAGTGCCAACCAAAATCCATATCTCACATTGTTCTTTATTGTATATTTTACAAAGATGATAGACTATGATTAATTACCCCTTTATTAAATAGACATCCAGGCAGAACTTCTGAATGGTACCTGAAGTTTTTATTGGCAGATGAGGATAAAAAGATTACAGAGGAAGTCATGAAGTTTATTTTCTCTGTTATAAAAGTTCGTAAAGCCATGTGTTATAAAGGCAAGTAGTGATATCCTCTCCCAGCTCAAACATTTATGGAAAATTGGGGTGGGTTAGACTATGAAGTGGTGGGTCTGTTAACAAAACCCCTGTTATAATGTATTTTACCTGTTCATTTATATGCTGTGTATGTACTATCTTGCTGTTATTTAATTTGTTGCTGTTGTTGTTGTTTGCTTTTATACTACCTATGGTTGTTAACTGAAATAAAAGCATTCATATAGTATATTCCAGTTACACCCAATTCTCAATAATGGCTTTAATAACAGCATGGAGATTGCACACACAGGGACACACAACCTTTCTCTCTCTCTCTCTCTCTCTCTCTCTCTCACACACACACACACACACACACACTCACACACAAACCAATATAATCTTTTAGGATTATCTCTTTCATGAATATTACATGAATGAGCCTGCTTGGTGTAGTGGTTTAAGTGCTGGACTGTGACTATGGAAACTATGGGTGAAATTTCTGCTTGACCATGGAAAACCACTGGTTGGTTTTGGGAGGTTACATGGTCTCACCCTCAGAGGTAGGCAAGGGATCTATAGACCAGTATATTTCTGGTCTATATCAGTTTTTTATGTGGTCCATTCCATACTGTTTTTTTTTTAAATTTATTTTCTTTATAAAATACAGGCACATTAAAATTGTATACATTTCTACCTTAGATACAAATATCTGTACACATAATTATATGCATTTTTTGGAACTGAGAACTGTATCTCACAATTTGAAGAAACATACACTCTGAAAGATTAAGATGTTTCAGAATGTATTAGTCTGGGAATTGCAAAGTAGGTTGATTTATTTAAAAATATGAACTGAACATCATTATTCAACATCCTTAGCCCAGTAGCAGTCCTGTCAATGAAATACAAACATTATCATGACAGACCTTTTGAGGGTCATTTTAGTCCTAAGGTGCTTCTTTCCAACAATACAGTACCTGAGATTCGTGGTGTCACTGTCATGCAAGCTTCTCTTTCTGCCTTAATTCCTGCATTATAACATATCCAGATTGTTGCTTACACAATCCTTTGAAAGGACTTATACCAGAGCTGCCTACCGTATTTCAAAGCTGGCTCCACTCTGATCAATATCTTATTTGACTCTCACAAGGGTCTCCCCCCCCTTATTTTACTTGACTGAGACAACAGAAACAATAAATGTCAAGGCAGCTTTGGAATCACACCACTTTCTATTTCATCAGTTTCCCAGTCACAGCTATTCTTCAGGCTTGAGCTACTTTGGACTAGCGTTCTTGTTTCAATATGTTTTTCCCTAGTTACTTTTGCCAGTGCTCCCCTGCTCTCTTTTAAGAACATCCGCAATCAATCAAGCTGAACATCACCTATAGTTATATATTCTTGCCTGCCAGGTACTTGAAAATACACTTTTTTTTTCTTTTGCTAAGTACAGCATGGAAACTGCCATTTATTGCCATCTTAATAAATTGACAATCTACTAGAGGATGTACTACATTGGAGAGATTTTGGGCCCAATTTTTTTCTCCAGTGCAATGAACCTTGCAAGATGGCTTCTCTAGAGGAACCTATTTAAGATATGTAATCCTCTCTTGGACTATGATTATAGGATTAAAAGGAATCATATTGTTTAGGATGTCCAGGTTTGGTGAAGAATGACCATTTATGGCTTGAAAGAATGGAAGCAGCTGCAGTCCTGGGAAAGCAGTACTGGGGCTTGAGAGGGGCCCACCCCTGCCTAACAAATTTCTTCCAGAATTGCTCCTGAAATTAGTCTTGGGAGCTTTGCCCTGCATCGTTGCTTCAGCCACCAAATGGTGTGGCAACAATGTGCTGCCAAAAAGAAGTTGCCTAAAGCGGCTTCTTTTTTTGTGACACTGTAAACAGGAACGGGAGCTACTATGACACCACTTCCTGGAAGTGACGTCTGCATGCTGCACTGCACTTGCGTCATCATGGCAGCCGCCATATGGATGGGAGGCTGCCATGATGGCACCACTGCCATGAACTAGGGCTCATGAGCATGTGGATACTCCAAAATCCCAAGCCCTAGTTTTGGTCCCAGGGCACCACAAAGTGCCCGTTTGTACCAGGCCTTGGAGTCTAAAACGAATCTTGGATATTTCCATTTCAGGAGGCAGTTTGAGACTAATAGCTTTTCTCCCATAATTGAGGTGGCCCACAGTTTAGTCTAAGCTCATTTCAGTTACCTTGTTTGATTTTTAAAATCACTAGCCTATTTTGCATTATCCTTCCAAGGTGTGGGAGCAAGAAGACAAACAGCAAGAACAACTGTCATTATTTTAAATAGAGCCAAACATGTAGATCAGACAAACTTAGACCACCAGCCACATTCCTCTCATTACTTATGGAAAGGAGGGTGAGTCACCTATGGCTTATTTCCAGTTAGCAGGAATAAACACAGACATTAACAGGGAAAAAATAGGAAAATAGCTGGGTTCATTTCCAAGGCAAGCCAACTTTGAAACACATCCCAATGAGCTGGTCAAAGCAGTCAACAGCTAAGGAACGTGAAAATTTGGAAGCCTCTGGCCTTCTGGGCCTTCTGCGGTAAATGGCTCTCTGCCTATTCTGCAACTTGGGAGAAAAATAATACCACTTTTATAAATGTCTGTTCTTTTACTTAAAGTGAAAATACATCACTTTTCCTTACTCTACCATAACATGCTGCCAACCAACTGAATTTTTATTTATGTGAAAAAATGAAAACAAAAAACCAAAATAAAAGACTGACCTTAGAACAAGCAGAGTTGATACCCAACTCATATGTTTGCAAAATTCTTTCTGTTATTAACCCATTAATGGTTTAATAATAGCAATTAACATGTCATTTCATTCTTCATTTTAAAATGATGTTATGTTAGAGATTAAGACCTAAACCCATTTACTAGTCTCAAACAGTAGTAGACTGGTTAAATCATGTGCTGAATGGTAAATCAACATTTATTTAAACCCCATTGCTTCAATGTGTCTGCTCTATTTGGGATTAGTAACTGAATTTAGGCAAACTGATTTATAGTGTGCAAAGGAAGAAAGGTATCAAATCCAGGTTAGTGGTGTTTAATGTCCCACTGAGGAAAGATCTGAGAATAGTCTTTCCTCTCCTTTGAAAATCAATGGGACCTAGCAGCACTTAACAATGGTTGAATCAAATCCAGAGGTTGCACTAAATGTGAAAAATAAAACCTGGCATATTAGATCAGATTTTTTTTTAAGTAAATGGAAAGGAAAACGCCTAAGGTTGTTTCATAAATGATATATTTAAAAATACAACATCATTCTCATAGTCTGTACATGGTTCTCTCATATTCTCATCTTGTTCAGTTTTCCAGTATTCTAAAAAAATCAACAAACTTCCAGATAACTGAAGTGGATCCATAAAAATCAGAGAGTTATGGTTAAGAGTTAGGTAATGAACTCTTATCTAACTGAGGGGAAAAGGTTAATCAAAGCCTAAGAGCTTGTCTACACTAGCCAGAATATTCTGGGCTAAATCCTATTCCTTCAAGTGTATTATGGCCCCAAAGTTATCCTAGGTTCCTTTCATTACCCTTGCATACTGTAGTGAATGCTGTGAGGTTGTCTATGCATTAATTCCAGCTATGTCACCTGGATGCACCACCACGGGTGTGACTCACTTTCTCTGAGGTCAGAAACAAGGTGTTCAGCCTCAGTCACATGTTTCTGACCTCAGAAAGTGCAACTCATCCCAGCAGTAGTCCCAGCTTTTAAAGCCCGTAAAATTTTCTCTAAAGCTCCTCTAGCTGCATATCTTATTTGGTTGGCATTTTCCACCATATAACACATTACTCTCTGGGACATGTGTATCTTATATCAGCCATTGTTCACACAACTGAAATGACTTCTCAACCAGTCCAAATCAAGTAGGGAGTTTTAAGAAGAATTTACCAACATTCTGAAATTTCTTCAGAATGGAGATGAATGGGATGTTATTAATTCAGTTGCAGAAGAGAGAGAAAATGACATTGGTGCAGTGCAGACTGCCCCAAAGGGGATTGGGGCCAGGGCAACCTCATCGACAGCCTCTGCGGCCCCAATCTGGCATTTTTCCAGGCCAAAGAGAAGCGGCAAAATGTCATTTGGTTACTGCGTCAATGATACATGCGTCCAAAAGGAGCTCCGTCCTAAAACTGCTTTCTGCACCACTGCCAGGCTGCCATAAGTGGCCTGTGGTGGTGTGGAAACGTCACGCCTGCACCACACCATTTGAACACAGCACAGGTGTGACATCATCATGGTGGTGCCCGTGTGGATAGGCACATTCTAGGGTTAGGGACCATGCAGTTGGTGCTCGGTCTGTAACTTTAAAATCACTGTGGCCACACTGCTTTTGGGCCATCTGTATCAGCCCATTGTTTCCCTTCTAGGCCAGGGCTTTAATTTTTCACTAGTAAAATAATCTAGACTTGGGCCCCAGGGTAGTGAACCAATATAATTAGCATTGCTATCTCTTTCTTTTCCTTTCCAAAAGCCAACACAATTTTAACAGTTAGGTGACAGAATATAAAATGGTTCTCTCCATACTGCAAATATTGGTACCTATCACACTCCCAGTGGTATAAGGTTGCTTCATCATATTGTTGAAGAATTTACCAAAAGTTATACATTTCCTAATTACTAGAATGGCTAGGACTTGAAATTTAGCAACAAGAATCTGAATGCAAGAGGAAGTGAAACTTCCCCATCTCTAGTGTCAAGGAGGAATATTCTCAATCTCTTTGGCATGGGCTGTGAGTTAGTAATTAACATCTGAGCATTCAGCAAAGTTCTTCCCTTCTCTTTTTATCAACAGCTGCAAACCCTTGAGCCAATTGACCTTGTTGTTCTTTGTCTAGCCTTACAGAAAGCAAAATCAAAGCATAACAAGCTGTATCATACTTTCCCAATGAAAGCTGTTTGCAGATTTAACAGCCCTTAGCTCAGAGATATTATACAGCAATTTTATCAAAATATTTGATATCAATTTGGGTCATCTTGCACATGTTGAGGTGCAATTTTTTTTTACAAAAAAACCTTATGAAATCTCCTAACATACAAATCTGAGATCTTCTAGCACATCTAATAGATTACTTCAAGATACAGCCAAACTATTCGATTACATCAGGACCTGTTTAGCAGGACTCATGGGCTGTATGCAGTGGCCCCGATCTCTCCTTTTTGCACCCCAGAAATGGTGCCATAGCCGCCGGTGTTTGGCTTTTCTGCACTCCTTTTGCTCTGTGTCATGTAGATGCAGTGCCAGAGGAGTGCCGCCATGATGTGTGCTGTGTGGAACAGCATGCAGCATCATGCTGGCCTGGGGGCAGTGTTGGGGTGTGCATCATGTGGACGCCATGCCCTGATTCTACCCCCAGACGGACCTTAATGGCCGGTCTGTCAAGCCCCTATGCCATCAATATTTTTAACCTATTCAGTGTTGGAATGAAAGCTCTTGCTTCAACAAATCTTGCAGAATATATACAGTCTATCTGCAGAGAGCTAGCATGTCAGTTTTGGGATATCAAATTTCAAGTACACATGGACTGACTGGGATATCTTCCAAGTCATTCATTCTCATCTTTGTGTACCTCAGAAGGTTGCTAACAGGATAAAGAAGGAAGAAGGAGGCTATATATGTTAACTTGAACTTCATGGAGGGAGAGATAAAAATGTAACTAATTTATACTAATAAAGGACAATATCTGTAGGTCAATGATAACCATAACTTATTGAGCTACATATTGCAAAATTTGACAGTCTGTTTTTGGGCTTTTTTCTCATCCAAGTTGCAGTACTGAATGTAAAATCAAGATTCTTAGAAGCTTTCTAAAAGAAACTCATTGTGAAATCAAACCAAATTTGAAACAACCGGTTTCAAGCCAAAATTCCTGGAAGCTAAAAAGGGGAGTAGGGCTGTCATAACTTATGAAACAAGGGGGAAAGTGTGTGTGGGGGGGGGGAGGATGGCTAAGCTGTTCCCACCAAGTTTCCAAAATTTTTCAATTATTTGCTTGTTTGACTGAAATTTCCTGTTGGTTGGACGGTAAATTGGTTCACTAGGAAAACAGCAAAAGAATCCCTGAGGTAAACTGGGCAAGATTATTGAGAAAAAAGGAAAGAATGGGAAAATAGAAATCCTCAGGAACCTCTTTGGGGTTGTTAGATATGAACCTAGATGATCTGAGAACACTTCAGTTAGGAAATTGTTAACAATTAACAAGACACTTAACTTCAAGGACTTTGAACAAGTTCAGCGAACAAAAGAAACAAACATATATGCATAAACACAAGCAAATACTAAGAAAGGTGGAGGATATTTTGCCATCTTACTAGGGAAAGCAATAGTACTTCACCCAAATTCAAAACAATAATAATATATGTAGGAATAATTACATTTTCAAATGTAAGATTTGAGGAAGGATGGAAAGTGGGGGAAGGAAGGAAGAAGGAAAGAGAGAGAGAGAGAAAGGAAAGAGAAAGAGAAGGAAGGAAGGAAGGAAGGAAAGAAAGAAAGAAAGAAAAAGAGAAGATTTATGGTTGGGTGAAAAAGGAATTTGAGAGAAATAAGAAATGGGGAAAGAAAGCATGATAGAAAATAAAATGGCTGTTAATAAAGTTGGATTGGGAGGAATAGAATATGACACTAATTAGGAATTAATTACAGATTTGTATTAGTTATTGTACATATATTTACTCCCTATTGGTTAATGTGAATATAATTATTTATTTAGTGTGGGAATCTCTTAAAGTCATTTGTGTGTTTAGTTTGTTTTTCTTTTTTGTTAAATAATCAGATGGGATGTTAATAATATCCATTATTCATGTTTATTATTTATTAATTGTAATCATTATTTACTAATAGTATTAATTATTAGGTTATACTACTCAAAGTCCTAGTCATGTTAGGGGCTAAACAGACCAGCCTCTGGCTGAATATAATGATGTCATCTATCTATCTGAACCATCTTCTCAAGCAAACCAGGCCTTGGCCCAAGTGCTGTGTGGCTGATCCCATCTAAAATGTCATCTAAAATGTCAATGTAATGAACCAAACAAACAACTCTGGCTCTAGCACCTGAGCCAGAGACTGGCCACATGGCACACATTTCTGGAGGGGGAAGACTGTCAAGCCTCCTGAACTCTCTGTGTGATTCTCAGCGGAACCACTTCACACAGTCCAGATATCTCTAGACACAACCTTGTTTATTGAGTCAAATCTGGACTTGATATCTTAGCAATCTCGTTCACTCTAGCACCTGAGACACTGTTGTCACAGTGGCACAGTAGAAATGTAGTAGTGAAAATATGATTATGTCACTGGGAGCCCATAGGCTGGCAAAGACCTAGTGCGAGGCAAACACATGCAGCTTGGTGATCATGTACCAATTTGGTCTTCCAGAGAGTAGGAGTGACTTTCCTTATAAGGCCTGGCAATGTAACTGAAAGCCAGACTCTGTAATACTGGGAAATGCTGCAAAGGTCAGAGAGGTGGTGGGAATCTAGGAAGAAGGAACACAGGGTAAGCTGAGGGAGAGGGAAGATATAGCCAAAGAACTGGGAGTGGCAGCCACTACATAGAAGGTGAAAGAGAATGGTACAGTGAAGGGAGGCAATGGGGATGTCACAAAAAACAGCTTCATTTATATACCACTTCATACTGAACTAACAGTGTCTAAGCGCTTTACAACTGTAAGCTAATTGCCCCCAACAACCTGGGTACTCATTTTAGCAACTTCAGAAGGATGCAAGCCTGAGTCAAGCTTGAACCCCCTTAGCTGGGATTGAACTCGCAACCTTATGGTGTTGAATGAGTGGGTGGAGTATAGGCATTTAACCACTGCGCTACCAGGTCTCCATTCACCTTTGGAAGAGGGGAAAGCAAGGGACTAGAGTTAATGGAAGAGGGGTGTGTGATGTTGTGTGAGGTGTATGAGGCTGGCAGTGGGAAATTTCAGTTTTGTGTTCTTTCTATCCTGTTCATGGAAAAGAGGGAGGCAAACGTTGGTCAATTGCTATACAACAACATGAACCATACAAAATTCTTGCCCATTTCTGTTTTGCTTGAAACTACTGAAACTGCTGTTGAAAAAGCAGAAAGGGCCAATGCATTTGTTGATACGGCATGGCAGGTACCTGTTCAAACACAAAATCACAATAATTTAATTGGGCTAGTTGAAGATTTTTTTGGGAATTTTAACAGCTTGTGTTCGGTATAAATTTTTGTTTGGGCTTCCTGTGTTTTCTCCAACTGGCTACAACCAAATAATTAAAGTTGCTTCATCCATCACTAATCACCAGCCCATTCTGACCATGAAATGATTGTTGCCACCTGCCAAATACTCTCATTCTCATAGCCAGTGGACTATATTACCTCTCAAAATGCTGCCCCTTCTGGCTGCCAAATGTTTCAATTTATTAATTAAACCACCAAGGAAGTATTAACAGAATGGACTATTTTTTTGTTCAGTTGTTCTCCTTTTTATTTGCATTCTGGTTTCTGAATAGTTATATATTCATATGATAAATTCTATGTTCTTCCTATAATAAAATGAGGACTAGAACATTGCAAAAGAGTTTTGCTTTGCAGTCACTGTCATAATATATTTTGCTGGCTTCTTTGCCTTGCTTAATTCATAAAGTGGTATGCCATGTTATTATAATAAGTATGATGTATGAATTATCTCCACTTCCTGGACATTTGATTTGGACAAAGTTTGAACTTTTACTTCTAAAGACTGAGTCAGATTTTTTTTATCCTTTTTTCCCCAATTCTACTTTGCTACTGCTTGCTAGAGATAATTTTTTTTAGTATATTTCAAATAACTAGCCTATTCTCCCAAGTGTTTACAGTTCCACCTAGTTTTTATCATCCACAAAATGAGTAACGCGTCTATCTGTGAGAAGGACTGAGTTAACTAAACACATTTAAACCCCGTTAATTTGAATGAGAAATTAATGAGATGAAATCAAATGCCAAGAACATTTTGTGATGAACCTGAAAAGAGTCATGTTAGATCAGACTAAAGGCTTATCTAGTCCAATATTCTATTCAGACAATGGGCAGCCAATTGTCCATGGGAAGATCACAAGCAGAAAATTAGTTCAACTGCACCCTTCATCTAGCATTCCCCAGCAACTGATACACAATGACATGTTTGTTCTGATATTAGAGACAACCTATAGCTATCCTGATCAGTAGCCATCCTCTATGATTTTTTTCAGTCTCCTTTAAAGGCCATCCAAGTTGCCAACCATAACTACATCATGTTGCAGGTTTTTTTTTTTTTTGTGCTGTTTGAAGAATCTTTATTTTCATTTATTTCAAGGGTCGATATCCAACCTTTCTCCCACATTTGGATTCTTTTATAAAAGCACTTCCTTTTATAAATCTCATATCTTCCAACATTCAGCTTCAGTAAATTATCTCATATTCTAGTATTATGAGCAAGACAGAAAAGCATCTCCTTTTTGTTTGCTCTACAACATGCACAATTCAATACCCACCCCTCGTGGAACTTTCTCCATTCAAAAAGTATTCTAATCTTGTGATGATTTTGTATGGTTTTTGATTGCCTTTTTAAAAGGTGGTGCAGTGGTTAAATGTTGACACGGCAGCGTCTCACAGCTACAAGGTTGTGAGTTCAATCCTGCAGGGTTCCAGGGTCAGCTCAGCCTTGCATTCTTCCATTGGTCACTAAAATGAGTACCTTGCTTGTTGGGGGCAATTGGTTTATGCATTGTAAACCACTTAGGAAGTGCTTAAGTGCACTGATAAGCGGTATAGAAATGTACTTGCTATTGGTATTGCTAGTGCCCACCATAATTCACTCAAAAAAGTTGGTAGTGGATTTTCATTGAGCCTTCTTCAATAACTATAATATCCCTTTCTTTAGCAACTACTGGTAACTCATAGAATCATAGACCTTTAAGAGACTACAAGGGTCATCCAGGCCAACCCTTGCAATGCAGGAATATATATTTAAAGCACTCCCAAGAGATGGTCATGTGGACTCTGCTTAAAAACCTCCATAGAAGTTGGAATATTTGTCCCAGTATGCAGTACTTTACATTTGTTTTCACTAAACTTCACTGACCATTTTATTGTCCATTCTCCCAGCTTTGTGAGGGTTTTTTTTAGTTCTTCATAATTTGTTTTTGTCATTACCATCCTAGTTTAGTATTATTGAACACTTTGCTATGCAGTCTTAACTCTTGATCATTTATGAGTGTTTTTTTAAAAAAAAAAACAAGCAAACAGACAAACAAAAATAGCACAGGTCTTTGCAGGATCACACCAATCCTATCCCATTCATTGAAAGAGATTACAATGTATTCTTACAAGGGATGTAATTGGCACGGTACAGATGCACCAAATGTGCCATGCTGATGGCATACTAGGGTTAAGAGACTGTGCGGCAACCACACAATCCCTAACCCTAGTACCGCACGGCACCATAACAATGGCAACACCCCATGTATACAGGTGCCGCCATTGTTACGTGATGGACACATAGCATCTGCACATTGAACCATGCTTGTAATGTGACAAGTGTGCCATTGGCACACCCAGACATCACAATGGCAGCGCAAAAAGAACCTGCTTTTTGCAGGTTATTTTTCTGCCAGAAGGAATCCACAAGGTTTGGTGGCTGTGGCTTCCCTCTGGTGGAAAAAAGGCTACTACTGCTCTGCACATTAAGGAAGGTATATACTGGGCCATTCTTAGCTAAATTAGTCCTCAAAGGAAGCTGCTAATTTTAGCAATTTTTAGGAATATTCCTCCTACTGTGACAAAGTTTTGTTAGAACAGCACAGTTTTTGAAGACTGTTCAAAGTTTGGAACTTATTCTGTGCAAAATTTTCATGTGTCTTAAGTTCCCAACTGCTAGATATGCTGCACAGGAAAGTATATTTCTGCCCAGCAGAACACATTGTCTTATGTGCAACACAACCACATGAATTTTTCAGTGAATGAGTCCTGAACTGTGAAATGTCCAAGATTCTTCTCATCAAGGTTTCCCAACACTTGAGAAAACCTTTTTTGGAATATTTTTTGTATATCTTTTCCATCCCCAATTCTTACTTTCTGATTCCAGTTTTCAGTTAGGTATACAAGGGGTAATTCAAGGGAGGAAATTCTAAATTTGTGATGCAGTGAAGGGATGAGTCCCTGTCTTGCTGAGGGAAAGGTGGAATAGTGTGTGTGTGTGCATGTGCCTGTAACAGGCTCAAATGTCATGACCACTATACCTGTTAATTGTTATGTTTTTCCCCTTTATTTGACAAGGACAACCTAGACAACTGGAATCCCGTGATTTATGATTGACGAAATTATCAGTCCAGCATTGGAGCTCTTTATCAGAGAATCTTAAATATCCCATTAAACTACAATCTCAGGATTCCATAGAATGGAGCTGTCAAAGTGCAATAATTGTGTAGTATGGATACATTCAAGATGCACACACATTCCTGCATCTTCAATACATATATACAAGAAGACATAGCCCCACTAGTCTACTTCTGTTTTGCATTAGGTTCATATATGTTCATGTTCCTCTCTCTCTCTCCGTGTGTGTGTGTGTGTGTGTGTGTGTGTGCATGCGCACATGTATTATGTGCAACTAACCAGACATCCGGGGATTGTAATGTCTGTGTTTGCATCCTGGTACTTGATAAAGGTGGAGAGATAGGAACGGGATAGACCAAACAAGCACTGGAGTGAATGGTCTGTGTATGTGACTTCAAGTCACCTATTCATTTATGGTGACCCCATAAATTTCATAGTGTTTTCTTAGGCGGGGAAAACTCAGTGGTGGCTCTTCCAACTCCTTGCTCTTAAATATAGCCTACAATATCTGGTATTCATTGGCTACCCATCCATTTACTAACCAGGATCCGCCCTGCTTAGCTTTTCAGATCAAGTTGGATGTGGAGAAAAGTAAGTTAAAAATATTGGGGTTAAGAGAAAGAGGGCAGAGTATCAAAGAAAAAATATGAGGTTGAGCAGGAAGAGGGCATGTGGTTATTATACAGGGTCAACAGGAATGGAGATGGAGAAAGATGAAGACATTTGGAAAGGCATGGGGAAAAGAAGAGGAAATATCACTAATACAGAGACGAGAGAGAAAAAATGTAACCCATATGAATGTTAAATACATGCAAATGTGAAGTGATTTGAGGGGAGAGATTCTACTTTAGAAAATAAATTGTACCATAGATGTGAAAAATAAATTGGCTGCAATCCAACATTCCCTCAGAGTAGCATAAATATCTACATGCAGACATATGTTATTCCAGCACTACATAACCCACATGGAGAATAGCAACATTGTGCAACATATGTCAATGACTGGGTGCTGTTATGTAATGCAGAGAACTCAATATGCAATCACAATGCATAACTTCAATTGCAATGTACAGCACTGAGGTGCACAACTGCACTTCCACCACTCTCAGCAGAATATGTCTATTGTGTGAAGGTCAATAATTCACCGGCATGCATAGTGTGATTTACACACTATCTCACTAACAGAATGCCAGGAATTGTTTTCTTCACAAAGCCCAAATTGGGTTTTGTACCCCCAGTATGAACACAAGTTATCTTTTAAGAAGATGCAAGTAAAGAAAATAAAAATTAATTGTATAAAGAATAATGGTGTAATATAAGTGTATCAGACAAAGATTATTCTATGATGACTAGATAAAAAGTTAGGAAATGTTTATAAATAAATCATATAGTTTTAGGCCTAATATTCACCTGTTTTTCCCCTTTAATGTAATCAAGGTGGCAGCTTCTGAAGAGAATATAAATCAAATGGGTTATAATCATTACCTATAGACTTGAACAGGCATCACTCACGGTATTATGTCATGGGTAAAGATTACCCTTTTGTGACTTTGACTCACCCAGTTGAGTCTAACTACTGCAGGAGGTTCAGATGTCTGGGGTTATATTACATCTTGTACATCATTCATGTCAAGTCCCCACATCTGGCTGCCAATGTCTCACAGCGTGCTGCTTCAAGAATTTAATCTTTTGTATCTTATCCCTGCAAGGCAGAACTAGATAACATATTGGGAGTTGGCAGATGACTACAAGGCCTCAACTGCAGCACACAATTTAAATCTAGGTTTGAGATGAAATGGTGTGCTAGGTTTTACTCTGATATATCGTACTTTAAAAATATTTGTTTAAATCGAGTCCTGTGACTTTTCCATCCTTGATTTTATATATATATATATATATATATATATATATATATATATATATATATTACATATTATGTATATGTCATTAAAGGAGAGAATTCCATCATGTGAAATCCTAAAAAAAATGAAGTCACTATAATCAATCACAAGCAAGAATCAAGAATCAAGCAAATTAGCACAAGAACAGTGACAACAAAGAAGAAAAAAGATGTTAGTATTCTCTCCCCCCTCCCCATCTCCATCTCTATCTATATTACTAGCACCTTTCCCCTTCTTTGTTGTCACTGTCCTTGGGCTTGATTCTTGATTCTGATTAGGATTTTGCATGATGATGGAATTCTCTGCTTTAGATGGAAGAAGTCTTGAACTCAGTGCTAAATATGTGGTAGAGAGAATTGTTGTCAGAGCTATTCCAGACATTGGCTCTGAAAATTTTGCTACCACCTGTCTGGCATTGAAACCCTTAGATTCAAAGGATTACAGTCCCAGAACCCCAGTAGAACAATTGTTTCCTTATTCCAAAGTCATTTAATACAGAGGTCAAGCTAACCACCCCACCTGAGTTGCTACCAAGTTCAAGATTCAGAGTGCAGTCAAGTGTTGCTGTAGAAAACCATCAAACTTATATTCCTAGGAATGTCCTGCTTGAGTTCCAAATGGAGCTGTCCATGTTGTTCATCTAGATCTCATTTACTTTCTTTACTTTAACTTTACTTTACCAAAATATTTTCTTTACTTCACTGTGCCCTGGTAGTTTGGCTGGCCACCTCATCTTGTTACCCAAATTACACCACAATTGATTTTGATAGGGGATTTAATTAACTCAATGGGAGCAGCAAGAGGGCTCTTCGGTAATGATAAGAGTGGGGACCTTTAAGCCTTTTTATACTAGGTCCAAAATCTAATATTAACTTCCATTAATAACAAAAGATGGGTCCATTTCACTTTACAGATGGGGAAAAAATGGAGAAGCGTGCGGGATGTGATAATCTTTGCCCCAATTGTACAAATCTGCTTTGCTCCCATCCTTACCCTCAATGTGATAATCTCCATGGGCTAGTTCCCAATGTATTTTATTCACTAACGACCATTGTTAAAAATGGACTTGTTACTTCATTTCCATACACAAAGGATTTTGAATTTGAATTGACATTCTCACATACCTATGGCATATATATGTCTGCCCCTGGTTGCCACTCCACTAAATGCATCTAGGGAAGTAGACTGTACTCTACAAAAGCTCATCTGACAATTTCTTTATTTCAGTTAGTCTCAAAGGTGCTACAAGATCTCTCTACACACTGATCCTACAAACTAACATGGCTCTATCTTTGAATTCTATCTGGAAGTGTGTTCAGCTAGCAATCTGAGGAGATATGAAACAGCATATCTACCTGTTTCAAACTGAGACTGAAGTGTGGGGGCCCAAACAGCCATTTTTATATATAAAAATGCTTTTAGGGGCCAGTTCTCAGGAATCTTTGGTGGAATTTTCTAAGAAGAAAAAAGATCTGAACTCTGGAAGCAACAGGACAATAACTGTAACTAAAAGAGGTGACATCTGCAGATGTCAGAACCCTTTGATTTCCAAATGTTTGACAAATGCTAGGCCTATCTTTACCACCTGTATTAAAAGAGCAAATTTAAATTTCAAAGGATACCTTTCTGCCTATGTACCCTTAGTGCTTCCTGGCAAAATCACCCTGGGGCACCTTTCCTGGGCTATGTGAACAGGCAACCCTTTCAGAATGGAGTTTCATATCAAAGGCGCAGTACAAATGGCGCTAAAGCACTGTGCTGGTGCCGTACTAGGGTTAAGGGACCGCACAGCAACAGTACTGTCCCTAACCCTTGTACGGCATGGCACCATAACAATGGCTGCGCCCTGTATACATAAGTGCTGTACAGCGTCCACACGTTGCTACACGGCGCTTACGTAACCAGTGTTCCAGTGGCATACTTGTTATGCTGCCCTTGTGGCTTTAAAAGAACCCACTTTTTGGGGGTTCTTTTTCCTCCTCAGGGAAGCCATGTGGTTTGGTGGCTGCAGCTTTCCTGTGGAAGAAAAACAGGCACCAGCAAACCGCCGTTTTTCAGTAGTCTGTACTGCGCCATAGTTTGATCAGAGGCTAAAGCAGGACCATCAAGGCACTAACAGTATATCATAACTTCAGTGTGAGCAAAAATTAATCACATCTCTGATTAAGTTAAAACCACTTAATTAGCCTGAATCTGTTGCACAGTTACACTGTCAGGAGAACAGAACTGATGTCACTCAGTCCTCCAGCATGTACTACCACATTCACTGAATAACCAGGATGATGTTATCATCTTTTCCCACTTGTGGAATTGTAGCTGCCCAAGAATTCCATGCATTCCTATTGTGACTAAATGGTCTAGGGATCACACCCTATCACAGAAAACTGCCTCTTGCCTGGGCAGAAGAGATAGCCCAGTGGAAATATCTGGACAAATCATTCATCTCCACATCTGAATGATGTAGGGTCTTAGATACAATGTACAGTTGGAAAGCTAACAGAAATGCAGTTGAAAAAATGGAGGGAAATGAAGTGCAATATATGGGAGATTAGCCATAAACAGTGGAGAGAGGTCATTGGAAGGGAAATATATAGCATCATGACCACACAAAAACTCTTGCAGAAGCTTTGAAACTGAGGTGGGTAATGTGCTGTCATAGCTGTCATTAATGAATTAGATGGATTTAGCATGATATAAAGAAGCCTAAGGGAACTTTGGGCTTGTGTGTTCTCTTGCTGAGCAATAAGAAATGGAAACCAAAAACTTCCACAGCTTAACATAGCTGAAATTTTGCTGTTTTATCAAATGGGACACTCTTCATGGTGAATTTACACTGGTTTTTTTTTTTTGTAGCATTTTTTATAGCAATTTTTATGATGAGTAGTATATATGAATAATAAGCAAACCAGTTGGGAGTGTTAGGAGTGCTGGGAGAGAGGAATAGACAATAGCGTTAGTAACAACTTTAAAGTAAAGTTAAGCAAATCACATGTCTATGCTTTCTGATTAACAAGTTTTATTCATTCCAATTTTCAGAGACGTTCTGGCACCTAAATTTTATATGTATCATTAAAGATATAAATGTCTCTTACACCAAAATTTCTACTTTAATTTTAGGATATTACTTTCCACAAAGCTTAGAAACATAAATTTGGAGGCCATTATTTGGTGGGGGGGGGAATCTGATACTTTAGATTTATTTTAGGATGTAAAACAGGTTCCCAAACAGGCCCATTGACCCTGTCTCCCCCAATAGTGTCTCAACCAAATGATTTCTGAGGCACTGTGCATTGGAGCAATAGGAATAATGACTGTTGCTCTCTCTCAGTCACTAGGTGTATTGAAAGAGGGTCCCAAAATGCCAGCACTGCACAGCAATGGCAGGGAGGGACCCCAATTTGATGGACCAATGGAATGAGGCCTGGGTCCTCTGGGGGTGGTGCTCCGCACCATGACGTTTCATAGGGGCGGGGCTGTAACCAACTTAAGGAGAGCCCCGATCCTCCATGCCCCCTCTCTGCAGCTTGAGCTCAAGGACATGTAGACAATACTGGGGACTTTAGGGTGCGCAAAGCACTGGAGGGTTGGAGTAGAGAGCAGGGCCACCGGGTGGACCAAAGGGAGCCATTGTCACCCCAAGTACTAAAAGGTTTGCGAGACCTATGGCCGAATATATGCGCATCACCATTTGAGGTAGTCCTTTTCCACGCTGCAGCCCTGGCAGCCTTTTTTGGGGCCTTGCGGATAAGTGAGCTAGTTGCATCATCCAAAGGAGACACAACCAGAAGGGCCCTGGAGTTTGGTGACTTAGCTATTTCAGACAACTTAGTACAGCTCAGGATCCGACGTTCCAAAACAGATCAGAGGGGTAAAGGGGTGATAGTTACATTGGCTCGCTGCAATGATAAGTCACTGTGTCCAGTTACCGCACTGCATGATTACATTAGGCTTAGGGGGGAACATTCTGGCCCCCTTTTTTGCCACATAAACCATTCCCCCTTGACCAAATACCAGTTTTGGAGAATAACATCAGAGGCCTTAAATAGATTAGGACTCCCTAAGGCTCGCTTTGGCACTCACTCCTTTCGCATTGGGGCAGCGTCTACGGCAGCGGCAATGGGAATGGCCCCTAGCTCAATCCAGCGAATTGGCCGCTGGAGGTCCACTGCTTACAAAAGGTATGTGCGGCTTCTTAATCACTAACCAGTCTTATATAGGTTTCAGGTGCAGAGCAGGAAGACTGCGAGTCCTGATCTGTGGACACAGCATGGTTTATTGGGCGGCGCGGCAAGCCAGAAGCAGCCCAATGGGGGCCCAACTGGGCCTGAGCAGAATGGCCACAGTGGAATGGCTTGGTAAAAGAGGGCTGAAGTGGAATGGTCTGCTTCCTCTGCTGTTCAAGGAGCGTGCGGGGCCACCGCCTGATGTGCTTGTCATCCACTTGGGGGGGGAATGACCTTGGTCTGATGAAAGGCAAGGCCCTCTCAATACAGGCTTTGCAGGACTTTAAATGCATTCAAGCTTCCTGGCCTAACGTAACACTGGTGTGGTCCGCAATACTGCCTCGCCAGTCCTGGAGGGGTGAAGGGGATCCACGCGCCATCGATCTGGCACGGAGAAAAGTGAACCGGGCAATGCGCAAGGCCATGGACGAAGGATTGGGCCACCTTATTACACACCGGGGAATCTTGTTTCGCCGGAAAGAGCTCTACAGGGCTGACGGCATACACCTCTCGGAGGAAGGAAATCTTTTATTCCTGGAGGACTTCCAAAAGGGGCTGGGTGCCATCTTGGCTGGCCTGGTGGGGGAAAGGGACTAGGCAGACACCTGTCCCTTTCTGTGGCAGGTAGTGGGGGGAATGTGAGAGTTCGGCGTACACCGTGGCACCCCCTTGTGGTGTAGGTAGAGCTCCGGAACCACCTTTCTAGGGTTACCACGGCCCGGAGGTGGGGAAAGACTCGATCCTTGAGGTAGACCTGGGATTTTGGCCCCCACTCCTAAAGTTACACGGCTTGGGTGAGGGTACCTGGGTCTGCCTTCCACCAGAGGTCCAGTCTGGGGAGTAGTCCAGTCAAATGGACTGCTCTACAGGGGGCAGGTGTTTTCGCCCGAGGGAAGGCTGGGGAGGTTGTCAGATAATGACACCTGCCCCAGCTGATCCCCAACCAGGTTGCTCCCCCCTTTTGTGGTCTTCCAGGATTTACAAATATTTAATTAGGTCAATAAAAGTGGCCCATTATCAACCCAATCTGTTTGTCTGGTCTCATTATTCCATGGTGAAACATCAAGAGGGTCCCAAAATGCCAGCACTGCACAGCAATGGCAGGGAGGGACCCCAATTTGATGGACCAATGGAATGAGGCCTGGGTCCTCTGGGGGTGGTGCTCCGCACCATGACGTTTCATAGGGGCGGGGCTGTAACCAACTTAAGGAGAGCCCCGATCCTCCATGCCCCCTCTCTGCAGCTTGAGAAGCGTGCCCCACCCTCCCGCCCTCGGTGTAGTGTGGGCATTGCTGGTCGCTTCGGGGCCGAGTAGGAATTTTCTCCCCTCTTTCCAAGGGGTTTTTCGCCTACTCCACACTGCAGCCAGGGGAGATAACGGGACAATTGGCTAAGGGTGGCGGCTATAAATAGGATATCATTTGGCAGGTAGTGGGGGGAATGTGAGAGTTCGGCGTACACCGTGGCACCCCCTTGTGGTGTAGGTAGAGCTCCGGAACCACCTTTCTAGGGTTACCACGGCCCGGAGGTGGGGAAAGACTCGATCCTTGAGGTAGACCTGGGATTTTGGCCCCCACTCCTAAAGTTACACGGCTTGGGTGAGGGTACCTGGGTCTGCCTTCCACCAGAGGTCCAGTCTGGGGAGTAGTCCAGTCAAATGGACTGCTCTACAGGGGGCAGGTGTTTTCGCCCGAGGGAAGGCTGGGGAGGTTGTCAGATAATGACACCTGCCCCAGCTGATCCCCAACCAGGTTGCTCCCCCCTTTTGTGGTCTTCCAGGATTTACAAATATTTAATTAGGTCAATAAAAGTGGCCCATTATCAACCCAATCTGTTTGTCTGGTCTCATTATTCCATGGTGAAACATCAA
>NC_056526.1:113672164-113717804 GCF_019175285.1 Sceloporus undulatus
TGGGTGGTTTCCAGAAACTGGAGGGGGGATTTATACTATTTTTAAAAAATTAAAATCACCTCATAAAATATATTAAAAGCATTTTTAAAAGAACCCAAAGGAGCATCAGTATGGTGTAGTGGTTTGAGAATTGGACTACAGGTAAGCTGCAGAGGTGGTCTGGGGGCAAGACACCGGATGCAGCTTCTCCCACACTTAGTTGTCATTAGAAATTAGTTGCAGTTCCATTAAGAATTTAATAAATAAGTCAATAAATGGATTTGGTTTATCCCCATTTCAGAGTCTGGTATCATTAGTCTGTGGTTGGGTAGCAACAGCCTTCTTCACTGTCCTTGTCTCACCTCTATACATAGTGATAGGAAATAATATAGTTTGAATGATCCTAATACTAGTATTTAGTTTTGTATCTTTGCACTTTAGGACCTGATCTAGTTCTTTTATGGCTGCCCTTCCCAGCTCCAGTCTTCTGATTTCTTGACTGCAGTCTTTATACTGATTATTGATTGATCCAAGGTATGGAAAATCTTTAACTGTTGTCATCTGGTGCGAATTTATATAAATCCTTTCTATTTTTAATTAAATAATTAAGACACAAGATAAAGATATTATTATTATCATTATCAGCATATTGTATTTCCATTGTTGCAAACACACATGGACTGGCATCCATTTAGGAACATGGACATGCATACATTACAGTGTGCATGTGATACCAGAAACTCACAATTGTGCAATTGACATATTCTGCTGATAACAGTGGAAATGGAGTTGTGCAGAAAGTGCATTCCACGGTGCCTTGTCTTTGCAAATTGTGATTGCTCATTCGACACCATGTGTTTCAGTTGCATATGTGTTGCATGTGTATATCATATATTGTGCATTGCAATACCATAATGGTACTTAATAATTAACACATGTTGCCGAATGTTGGAACTCAGTATGGGACATATGTGGTGCTCTTGTAGCACATCTCTGTATGCGTATATTTTCACTGCACTGAGGAGATGTTGAATAGCAGCCAGAGACTGACAAACAGTACTGATTTCAAGACAATTCTTATTAGATTAAGAATAGGATGTGCCTGGAGTACTGGAAGCAATATTTATTAATTATTTAACATTCAAGACACAAACAACATCCTAATTATCTTTAAAAAAAATAAATACAAGGAATTAGATTTCACAAATCAAGTTTAACAAAGCTTACTATTTGGGAGATGACTGAGGATGGCTATTTTCTGAGCTCTTTCTTTTACAGTGTAAAGATACGTAGTTCTCCAGAGTCCAAACAGTGGGAAAGAAATCAGTGTAAAAAAGGAGAAAGGGGAAAAAAAGCAGGAAAGAAATCCACCCTCAGACACCTTGTAAACAGTATTCCTTAGCTGAAAGTCATTTGACTTTCATGTGAGTGGCAACTTTCCTGACATCCATCTTTAGGGTTATCAAGGGTCTTTGTGGGGGGGAGGAGGAGGGCATTCAACCCTGTCATCAAGGAAAGGTCACACAAACAAAACACAGCCACCATCTCAATAAATGCTTTTAGCATCTTGGAAAGAACAGAGGAGAAAAAAGCCACTGAACAATTTCTTATTTGTTACTTCAGCTTATCTCCCCAAACCATTGCAGTTTATCATGACAGAGGTTTCCCCTGACTGCAATGTGGTGCTGTTGCAAAACTGTCCTGGCATTGTAATTTCTGACACTTTCTAACTTCCTGTTTAATTACTCAAAAAACCTAAGAAGTCATGGTTAACATTTATGGTCCATAAAATTCAGATTATTTTAAGAAATATATCTACTGCTTTTCAGGAAAAGGTTCTTCTAATTTTATTGAGATCAAATTCATCTTAGCACTGGTCACTAATGGATTTCTTGGAAAGACAAGGTCCTTTACCAGAAATAAGTGACCTAGCTCAATAAGAATGTGAGTAGTAATTTGAAGGAGAAAGGGTAACACAGGGGGAATATGTGTCTATCTGATTCAAAATTGCAAGGTCAAAGTCTTTCATCTATTGCCATTTGAGTTGCTAGAGTACAGAAGATATAAGCTGGTATGTGCTGTGTACATCAGTATGCATGTTGCCAGGGGAAATGGTTGAGATACGCACCATTAAAAGGGCATTAAAAGCTGCCACATTAAAATATTGTCATACCTCAACGAGAGATTTCAGCTTAATTAAATAGCATCAAACATCAAACTCAACTGAAACAGAACTCTTGCCATTAAAGATAATGGCATATAAGGATATCTGTTTGAGTGTTTATGTTTATACAGGTGTTTGCTTTATAATCTTTTCATATCTATTGTTCCAGAAATATATGGAGTGCTTTGTGTTAGCAAAACATGGATACACCTGCTCAGTTTAGTCTATAGCGATGGTGAAAGCTTGGAAATAAAACTGGTTCCCAAACTGAGGTCTATAGATGTTCCTACACTAAAACTCTCAGAATTCCTCAATACTGACAATTTTTCAAGAACCTTTGGGAATGAAATTCCAAAAATGCCTAGGGACCCAGATCTGAAGGAGCAAGTATTTGCTGTATATCACATTTCAATACTGTTTGCAATTTGGAGAACATTGTTGGATGGATAGGGGTTAAAAAAGATCCATAAGACACATACATCTAACTTTGTTGACTGTTGACAGGGGGCTTGTATTTACAGGTCAAACAAACCAGCCTCCCCCATCCTCTTGGCAGGAGGTTCAGACAACACAAAGGCCAATTCCTGAGTCTGGTATGAACAGACCAGACAACTTTAGGTTCATTCAGTACCAAAACCAGGGTATAGCCATCTTATAATGGAATAAAAAAAAAAAAAACACCTCCCTGTTTGCACTGGATCTTCTTGGAAAATACGGAGCTTTCTGTTCTGACACCAGGCATCTTTTTAAAAATATGTCCCCACTCTACTGTCTTCTGCTGCTTCATGTTAGTCATTGTGATGTCAGTATGAGGTGTCCAGAATTGTGACAATGCTGGGTGCCTTGTTCTGACCTCAGAATGAACAATGTGTTGTGGGATCCATGTGCAAACAGTTGCCTGGCATCAGAATAGAGATTCTGAGGTATAGGGAGAGGTTGGGGCAGCTGTGATGTCTGGATACTCCAGGCTGCCCACACAATATCCTGGCCAATGCAGACAGCACCAGGGACATGTTAGAAACCAACTCCAATTGTTTTGTTTTTTAAATGCAGATTTTTCCATACTACTTTGACTAGGTGAATTGGACACATTTAATGTTCAAAAATCTTCCCATTGTTGATCAGTGATAACAATATCTAATGTGCACAGTTACAGAACACAAAGATGCTTTAGTCAAAGAAATCGATAAGGTGATGTGTTTAAGAATGCATATGGCTTGAAAAAATACATGTAAAAACTCATAAATGGTACATTTTTTTTAAACTTTCTTTAAAAAAAAAAGCAGAAACAGGCATGGACTGGATATGGAAGTGGGTAAAGAAGGAAGTCCACAGATGGATGTTTATGAATATGCATATACTGTTGTGTGCCTTCAAGTAATTTCCAACTTATAGCAATGCTAAGGTGAACCCTTCATGTGTCTTCTTGGCAAGATTTGTTCAAAGAGCATTTGCCATTGTCTTCTTCTGAGCCTGAGAGAGTGTGACTTGCCAAGGCCACTTAGTAGGTTTCCATGTCTGAAAAAGATTTGAACTCCTAGTCCTACTCCAGCTCTCACATTGCTACACCACATTGGTGTCCATGAATATATAAACATTTCCCCAATTGTTGTCAATGCGAGACACCAAATTATAAAGGATATAAAATATCTGGGCTAACATAATATACGAATAAGGGAACTTTGTCTCTCTAGATGCTGGACTCCCACTTGTTAGCACCAGCTAACAAAGTAAATGATCTGGAACTATGTGAACTGGAGTCTAATAATCTGTCGAGGGACACAGTTTCCCCAACATATTGGAATAGCATCTAAGAGTGTGAGTTCAGCATCTGCTTTGAGTCATAAATTTTCTATATAGCCATAGGCAAATTACATTCCTTACCCTCTGCCCTCTCTTTTTGACATCTAAATAATCCTGAAATCCTGAAATGACTGATATGAATATGACTAAGATCATACTAGAGATATATGTGAAGTTCTTTTGGAATGACATTGTATCAATATTGTAAGTATTATCTCAGTTTTTAAAATCAAGACAGATTAGTTTAGCCACATATCTGTTAATTAGTATATTACGTTCTGTGTTGAGGTACATATGGCTGTGGCTGATTTTGCTCTAATTCTCAAACATGCCAGTTAGACATGTATTTTATTATTTCATTCATAATCTGTCACATACATCATGTTACCAGTTTTTGACTTTATATTAACTGAATACCCTTTTATACCCTATGCATTTGGCACCTTAGTGGTGTAAAGCATACACATAATTTTCAATTCAGTGCAAAGTACTTCAATGTCATTTTAAATTTCAGATTCATATTTAATTGTGTGAAGGGAGCTAAAGATGTCTCTAGGACCTGTGCTGTCTAATTGTTATTCCAATCGACATATCCCTAACAAGGCAATTATTTTGAAGTTTACTGAAATCTTTAAGGCAAATCAAATTCCATTAAGCATTTCAAAGTATCACAAAAACTGGGTTAGAACTTTATATTGGCTTTCAATTTACTTTGGCTAATGAAATCTCTTACCTATTTTCTACTGTGAAACAGTACTGTATGCCATGCAACATGTTGGATGAAAAGATTTTGTCATTAAAGAGTGGATGTCATCTATGTCAACAAAACAGAAATAAATATATACACTGCTAGTATTAATACAGTGATACCTTCAAAAAGCAGCAGAGCAAGTAAAAAAAAATCAGCAGCAGAAAACAGCAACTATTGTTGTTGTGGAGGAGATGGTGCGGTCCTGATTTGTAGAGACAATGTACTGACCATACTGACAGCTCCCACAATGGCCTGACAACTGATGTGCAGCCACTCTCTTCCCACTTCTAGGCATCACAGAAATAACTTGAAATTCGCACATGGTGTTTTTGTACAAAGGACAATATTTCTGCACATAAGCATTGCTTTGTGGGATAAGTATCTTCACATAAGTGCACCTTGTTAGTATTCTCATTTTCTGAGAATTCAGTTTCCTCTGCAGAAAAAGCTGTTTTCTGTACAAAAAAACACTTAAAAATCATGTTTTTAAATTTCTTGGTATTCATCCAAGGTTTATTTATTTATTTATTTATTTAGGTATTTATACCCCACCCTTCAGCCCTAATGGCTCTCAGGACGGCTTACAATATTATTTTTAATCAGACAGTTCCCTGCCCTCAGGCTTACAATCTAAAAGACACGAAACAAAAGGAGAAGGGAATGATGGAGGGAAAGGGGATGAGGTCCAGTGGTTCTTCTCTCCCTCTGAGGCCTGGACCAAGGCAGATGGATTGGAGGGAGGGCTCTTCCTTCTTCCAGGCTAGTCCTGATGGAACTGGACTTGCCTGGCCAACTCCCTCTCAGGCCGGCAGATGGCAGTTGTGGAGGGCGGGGTCTCCTTCCTTCAGGCTTAGTCCTGATGGAGCTGGACTTGCCTGGCGAACTCCCTCTCAGGCCGGCGGATGGCAGTTGTGGAGGGCGGAGTCTCCTTCCTTCAGGCTTTGTCCTGATGGAGCTGGACTTGCCTGGCCAACTCCCTCTCAGGCCGGCGGATGGCAGTTGTGGAGGATTGCCACCTCCTTTATTCTGAGAGTCTCATCCTTAACAACTAAATGGGAAACAAATATAACACAATTTCTCACGTGATAGGAATAGTACTACCTATTACTTTTGGATAGTGAGAATTTGATTTGATTTTTTTTTTAACAAGGAGAAAGCCAAAACAACATGTGGGGAGAGCTGACAGATTTCTGTTGATATATAATTATCCATGCATATTTTATTCTTCTGAAAGAAGCAAGGACATGTGAAGAATGAGAGCTTTACCCAGATGCCATTTCATGTTAAACATCTCATTTTAAGACAATTTAATGCCACGGAAGACAATAGGATTTATAGGGGAACTCCCTGCATGTTAACTCAAAAGTAAGACTCCCTTGTATTAAGATTTGCTCCTGTGTAACTGTGCAGGAAATTACAATCTGATCCAATTTTCTCATCTTAAGTGACTCAGAGGTGTAAATATTTTCTCAAGCCACAGCTGTTTAGTGACAGGACACTGGAAGATGTATCTTAAGGCCAACAAAGAGGAGGAAATTGTTTTTCTAAGTTTTTAGAATCTGAAGGTTGACCATGTGCACAAGGCCAGGAAAGCACAGAACTAAGCTAACATGATAGAAGAAAGAATCCTATAAATCTGAAAGTGGATATGTGCCAGCAGCAGAACACCTGCTACTGACTATATCCCATGGATAACTGTGCTGACTCATTGCTTGTGGCTAATAACCCACTGGCAATGAGTGTTCAAAAATAGCTTCAGATCTGATTGCTTTGTACAACTTGACCTCATGCAGTGGGGTGAGCACATACTACACTCTATCACCAGTTCACAGAAATACTATGGTACGTACTCTACTCTTCTTCCTCCCTCCCTTGCCATTACTGAATGAAATAATTTGAAGCTCTTTGCTTCAAACAAGCCTAGGAGGGGGTAGCTTACATGTTTGATATAAGGCCTTCATTGTCCAGATACTGCACCGGTGAGCCTTTTTCCTTGATGGAAAAATGGCTATGTGCCTTTTCTCTGCTGATACAGGTAGCAGAAACTTCAGGCCCAATCTGGACCATTATTTTTACTTAAAGAGTATATGATAAAAGTTTGAAACTGTATAGTCTATGGCTACAGATTTTCAAAAAGTTTGTGGCTTAAAAAATAGAGGCTGTGAGAAGGTTATTAGAGGCAGCTATTTGGATGTTTTTAACATTGTTTTAGGTTTTGCCCCAAACTGCCATTTAAAAATAATGTTAGGCTATGAAAGTGGCATTCAGGGATCATATGTAATCTGCACTTTCCCCACTCCTAAACTGTAGACCCTTATTTCCTCCCCCATATATTCCTTCCAACATAAACTACAGCTGGCCCTTTTTATACACGGATTTTTATACACAGATTCAAGCATCCACAGTTTGAAAATGTTCAAAAAAATTATGAATTTCAAATATCAAACCTTGATTTTCCATTTTTTATAAGGGACACCATTTTGCTATGTCATTATATTTAATGGAACTTGAGCATACATGGATTTTGTTATCCACAGGGGATCTTGGAACCAAATCCCAGCGTATAACAAGGGTTCACTGTACCTCAAAATGTTTTGGAAAATCACTCTCCTTATATATATTGTGAGTGCATAGCTTTCAGTGTATTCCACATACCCATGTATCAAAGACAGCATGATATACTGGTTTGACTATGACTTTGGGGATCAGGGTTCAGTTCCTCTTTCAGCCATGGGAACCCACTGAGTGACTTTGAGTGAATCACATGCTCTCTGCCACAGTAAACCTCAAGGTCATAAGGTCATCAGAAGCCAGAAATTATTTGAAGGAGCATAACAATAAAGGTGATCCGCCTTATATGTGACTGTTTACATGTGACAAGTTTCAGGCTCCAATTGACATACTGTCATCAATATGGACTTATCACATAACCTCAGTCAGTTTGCAATATGAAGAATGATGACATGGAACTTCCTTTATGGATTGTGTTTGGGTAAAACTATAATGGGGTTGTAGTGTCTTCTCAAGTGTATTACAAATGTTAAACAAGTTCTATTAAACATGGTGAAAGAAATACCATCCTGCACCCCCACCCTAAAAAAAATAAATTCAAAAAGCACACCCTGATTTTGCTATTTTATATAAAGAACACCATTATATATGCTGGCACATAATATGTCAATGTATATAATGAAACCTGGGTATCTATGGATTTTGGTGATTGGGGGCGGGGGCTCTTGGAATCAAACCCCACCAGATTCCAAGGACCGACTTTAATAAGAGAGAAGGTACAGCATAAAGGTTATTAATGAGAACTGGCAAATCATTTCCAAATAAACCATGCCATCTTGTTGGCTTTCAGTCACAATATTAAATAATTCAAATATGTAATTGAAATAAGTAGGTTACGGCATCTATATACTGTATATGAAACCTGAGTAATATTCTCTTGAAGAGCAATTTCTTTCTTCTGAGGTCAAATAATATTGCAGTGAATCAATGGATGAGCCTCTGTGTGAAAGATATCAGCCTGTTTAAAAGATATGCTTCAGATTTTGTTTTCTTTAAACACTTCTTTACCATTATCAGAACTGGCCAATCCATTAGATGAAGTGAGGCAGCTACCTCAGGCACTAGTGTTTGGGTGTCATGAAAGGATGGTGAATTGTTGGTTATTTACTTTATTTTTTGTATATTTGTTTTGCCAGCATGTGGGAGAGGTGTTTTGAGGATTTTGCTACTTGTTTGTCAAAATAATTTGCTAGCTTTTGGTACTGTGTTGTTTCCCTTGGGCAGCAAAATGTCTTGGGTAGGGAGGGATGTCTGGGTAGGGAGGGATGTCTCTGCTTCATTTTGGCATGGAAGAACCAAAAAACAAAACAAAATCCCAAAACATTTTTCTCCCTTCTAAATGACTATGGGGCTAAACAGATTGCCCCTTGCAGCGACCTGTGCAGTTGGGTGCATGGCATGACATTAGTGCAGAATCGGGGTGTGCAGCATGTGGATGCCATACCCCACTCTGCCCTGAGGCTGGCGTATATTCAGCCCATATGGGAATTTTGACACATTTTGAGACTTTTGTCAAAGGTCTTTGAATCCAAAGAAGACGGTTTGGGGAGTAAATATGTGAGGGAAGGTTTGTGTAAAATCCATCCCAACACTATTACTGCTGCTCTTTTTCACACGCACAGAGCTGATCATTTTGAGGTACAAAAATATCATGTAATATTTGACAACAGAGTATCTTGACGAGTTAAAATACTGTTTCTCATCATATATTTCAGATTTTTTACATTTCTTACCTTGAGATGGCTCTTGTGTGAATGTTTAAAAGGAACATCTTTTCTTTGAAAAAATATGTTTAGAGTCACTATGATCATGATTTGGCAATACTGTCAGTGCTATGCACATTTCAGTAGAATCTAATAATTCAGTTGCATGTGGAAGGCTCTCTTTTATTAAAACCTTGTTTTGATTTAGTCAGAAATCTATTAGTGATACCCTATCATGTCTTCCAGATCAGTATTATGAATTTGATACATGTATGCATTCTGCAGAATATGAAGCTACTCTGCAGGATGCATACATGTATCAAATGTATAACAGTGATCTGGAAGACATGAAAGGGTATGGTCAATAGATTTCTCTGAGTAAATCAAAGAAAAGTTTTAATAAAAGAGAGCCTTCCACATGCTACTGAATTATGAGCTCTATTCTACTGAAATATTCTGAGGACAATCACCTGGAGTAAAACCCAAATGTTTTATGGGGTCCTCAGAATCTCCAGATAGAATTATAGCCTCATAAATGCAATATATCCCCATTTGATTATATAAAATATGTCACATGAGTTTGCAGGAACTGCATATGAAATATTTCTCAGTTCATTTCCCATTTGTTTTCCTTTATAAAGTAAATGCTAGGGTTAGAAAGTGCACCAAGTTCATTCATTTTTACCTCATTCATTCTGGAGGCTTGAATTTTAATAGCCATTCCTTTCAGTAGGGTTATGTTAAAGAGCCTAAGAAATCTGGCTCCTTCTGAGATTTGTTATTGGAACCTTTTGCTTTCCTCAGTATCATAGTAGAAATTTCAACATTCGACTCAATCTTTTTTTTTTTTTTCATTTTGTGTGAAATTCCTCTGAGAAATTTGGCCCTTTTCTTGAAATTCATTTTGCTCCCCTTGAAATTTTCCAAATGACTTTTCATCTAAAACTATAGATTGGACACAAAATCCTGCTTCAAGAGCTGTACGTGTCTTGTGTGCACCCCTCCATAAAGCCATTTCTAGGTTGTTGGAGATATAAGTGACAGCATATCCAGCTATTATGCTTTAGCTTGACACGTAAGCCACCTATAACCCTGTAGGGACCTTAGGATGTCCTTACAGTGGTATCCTCTCAGCACAATACAATAAATACAATATCTGAATGCATTACCACTGATCCCATCAGTCTTAAACAATCCAGAAATGGATTGTTGGAGAGAATCCAACAATTGGACATTCTCTGAAGATGCCAGCCACAGATGCTGGCGAAATGTCAGGAATAAACTCTTCTAGAACATGGCCACATAGCCCGAAAAACCCACAAAAAACTATGGATGCCAGCCATGAAGGCTTTCAACTTTACAAATCCAGAAATGGCCATGTTAAGGGTGCTGCGTGGCTTAGAAGGCACTCTGTGTGTGTGTGTGTGTGTGTGAGAGAGAGAGAGAGAGAGAGAGAGAGTTTTTGGCCACTATGGAACAGATGTTTGACCTACTCAATAAGTAAGAAAGAAAAATGAATTGCACTACTGTATATCTGATTAATCACCATAATAATTTACTAGCAGAATGCTAGCAGAGAAAGGGAGAGAGAGAGCAAGAAAGAGACTCAGTTGAATGCAAGTGAGTTGTTGTCAGTTGCCCTTGAGTTGACTTTGACTCATGGTGACCCTGTGATGAGAAACCACTGAGAGCAAGTAAGGCAAAGTGGATATTTAATTCCAGCTCATCAACAGTGACCATAATTGCTGACACACTATCATAGGAGTGAGCAAAGTGTGGTTTTGGGACATGAAGATTTTGTGGTCTCTGGCTTTCCACAAATTCTCTCAAACTATTATGAATTACACACATGCTCCATGTGTGCCAATCAAACTTTCACATACATTGCTGACCTTTCCTACACCAAGATAAATGTTACCCAACCCAGTTTATCGACATCATTATGGTGTTCAGTAGGAAGACATATAGAAATATGCCAGTATGGCCAGATAAGATTCCCAAATACACGTTAAAACCAGATGATCTATCTTTTTAAAACACACACACTCTCTGATTATTTTAAATGACAAATTTTATTTATTTATTTATTTATTTTAAAAGATTATGTCTACCTTTCTGAAATATAATTTTAGCAATTTTATTTCTGGTGTGAGAAAGTCTTTTAAAATTTTGGTTTCCAAAGATTATTTGCACTTCAAGATTTATTTGGTACAAAATTCACATATGATCTTTTTGTGTCAAAATCATCATATTCTCTGCAGGAGATGAAAAAAAGACATTTTCTGCACACAAAATGATATTGCTGCTGTACAGAAAATCTATATCTAATGTTTCTGTATAGAAAATCCTCTTTTCTTCAGGGGAGGGACTTTATATGGTTTTTGTTCACAATAAATGAAAAATGCCAATATTCTCATTAGTTCAGAATTCAAGGCTCCATGACATTCTAAAATAAATTAAAACTGTTTTTCAAAGTATTGCAAAGTTTATCAGTATTTTCCCCATCCTGTATGTGTGTTTACTCAAAAGTAAGTCCTACTTAGGTTAATGGGCCATACAACTTTAAATGGATGGGAAGGTAACATATCCTTGTCATGGTTTTATGGTTTTCTTTGGGAAGGTGGAAAGAAATAAGCATTAGCGAGACTGAGGCTGCATTTACATTGCAAAATTAATGTTATTTGATATCACTTTAGCTGCCATGGCTCCATCCTATGGAATCCTGGGATTTGAAGTTTTTTTGTAATATTTAACTTTCTCTGTCACAAAGCTCTGGTGCCACAATAAACTACAAATTCTAAGATTCCATAGGCTGGAGCCATAACAGTTAATGTAGTGTCATACTGCATTCATTCTGCAGTATAGCAGCAGCACAAGAGAGAAAGGGAGGAGAAGGAGAATAATGGTGATGCAGTTTGGAATAAGTTGGGAGAGTGGGGAAATTATAATTGAAAGAGAAGGATAGATTAAAGAAGAATAAAACAAATGTGTGCAGGAGAGAAAATAGAGGAAAGGAGAAAGTGTGTAAGAGAAAGCGCATAAGAGAAAAGTTGAGATTAGACAAGGGAGAAAATGAGTGCACTGGAAGGAAGATAGAAAGAGAAAGGGGGAGAAAAAGAAGAAGATATTTAGCCAATAGCTAAGAAAGAAAGAAAGAAAGGGAACTAGTTAATCAGAGTGAAGAGATTAAGTATGAGACAGGGAAAGGGATAGAGGATAAGAGAGAGTGGTGGGAAACAGAAAGAGAAAGAACAAGAAAGAAAGAAAGAAAGAAAGAAAGAAAGAAAGAAAGAAAGAAATTTAGGAGTTATATTGGGAAAGAACAAGAAAGAAAACAAAACAAAGGAGAGGAATGATACTTAGGTTAGGGTGAATAATGTAAGATCATAATTAAGCATTTTCTTTTTTCTTTTCGTTATTTAAAAATTAAAAATCCAGAAATGAGCAGTGTTATAGTCAGTCACTAGTAAGGCTGCAAATATTGAGGTACCTCAGTACTGTCTCACACTGCTTACTTCTGTCTGGTGACATGAGGTACCCACCGTGGTTTGAGAAACTTTGAGAAGCAGAGTACTCCAGCTGAAATCTATGGCAGAATACAAAAAGCATAGTAGTCAGCATCACACAATATGTTCCCCCTTTTCAAAGCAGACCTCTTATTTGAGATTCTTCCCTCCATCCTGGAGAAGCAATACCAGGAACCAGATACCCAAGTACCTTCACTGAGCCTGTGAGCTTCCTCGTGCAAAGCATATGCTACACAACTGGGCCATGGTCACCTCCCCAAAGCTCAGACATTGCTATGTGTGCTGTATATTCTAACTGAAATCAGGAAAAAAGAACTCAGAGGATGCAAGGAAGAGAGTCTTGTGGAAATGCAATTAATGAGGGTGCATAGCTACAAAGATTCTGAGAAGGTGATGGAATGCTATGTATAACTGTTCCCACCAGAAATCTCCAGGCAGGGAAGCAGTGAGAAGGAGAGAAAAAGGCACAGCACTCCACCTCATTTTCTAGTATTGGATATTACTTTTGCTCTAGAGGTTCAAAGCATTGTTTGTTCTATCAAAGCTAAAATAGATCTATAGAACCAGGTGTGATTTATATCTCTTGGTGGTATTGAAATTGATTGTCTCTAGACTACTTTAACTTTCCCTAATATCCTGTGAATAAAATAAGGAACTGAAAGCTCTCCTTCCTGAAGAACTTCTGTTTCATCCAGCTATAATTAATAATGAGATGAGAAAATCCTACAAGACTCAGGAAACTACTGCCAGTCATAGCTCTCCATGGTATCTTACTGCATAGTTAGAAAACCTATGCAGGTATTGCTCTGATGTAAAGAAGGCTAAACTATGTAGAGGCAAACTATGTAAGCCATGAAGGCCCAATGTACTTGCATGTTATTTAGATACTCCTGTGTTTGGCCTGAAGATCTGATAAGGACTTTGTAAACATTGTTTTCCAAAAGCATTTAGAGATGAAATGTGGCATCAGATGTTAATGCTCAAGCCACGAAGATCAAAATAGCAACTGGATATGCAGGAATGCTGTGGCAAGGGATCAAGGCTTACACTCATGCTTGTATCTCAATACAGTTCTATTGGTTAGCAGGTGAAAACCCGCAATTGGTGTACAGTTGTCCATGCTGATACTGTATTGGGGAACAAGAAGCACCAAGCATTGCCACTTCTTCTCTCTTTCCTCACCTTCCAGACAGCTTCTCTACTTGGCATTAATTTTGAAAAGACATTAATTTAACAAGATCTGTCATTATCAGATTAAATTCCATGACATTTAAGGAGAATATGCCTCTTTATGGTATTTATCTCTGTTGAAAGGATATTGTTTTTACTAATTTTTGATTTTTTTAAAATTACTTTTAAATTTTGGGAGCAGCCTTTTATGGAACAATCCTAAAAAATGTGGGATGTAAATAAAATAATAATTAAAAAAATTAAAATGCATCTCCGTTCCTGCTCAAAGAAGACAAGTGGGATCCTACAACAACAGCTTGGTGACTGAAGCAGATCCACAAAAGCTTTCAATTTTCCAAATAGGTTGATTTTTAATGAATCTGAAACAAAAGATCTAAAAGTGAGCAGAAAGTGCTGCCTTGTCCTACAAAATAGTCTAATACTTTTTCCTCCGGGAAGAAAATGATATCAAAAATGTGACCACCTCCCCCCCCCCAAGAGAGGACAATATTAACGGTACTGATTTAATTAGAAATGCTTCAAGCATCAAAAGAATCAAAGGGCAGATTACAGAAAATATTGAAGGGGAGGGAAAATGTCACATCCTTGCACCCTGGGAAAAAAAGTCACAACAAATTTTATGGCCATATCAGACTATATTTTTTCAACAGTGTGTGAGCTATAGGCTGATAACTGCTCTGAGTAAATAATTGCCCCTGAAACTTTGCATTATAGATGCAAATGACCATGGATAAATTAATATGTGTCCTGCTTACTGTTTAAATAGTGGTTGCTGTTTGAGAATGCATGCCCTTTTAATCAGAGAAATTGTTTTGGCTCCAGCAAATTAGTGGCAGTGTAGTGCATCTAGAAAGGATTTTTTTTTAAAAAAAATACAACTATTTGAAATTTTGCTAATGTGATTACAACAGACAGTAATATTACTAAATAACTAGCTATTCTTAACTTGCAGTGCAACTCCATTCCAACAAATCCAATTGAATCAGCTGGAATTTACTCCCAAGTAAAAGTGTTTAGGACAGAAATCTCCTTGGTGAAAATAAATTTGTTTGATTTGCTACAAAAAATATTGGCTTAGGTATGGCTTTCTAAAAAAAAGATAGAAATATGCAAATATACGTCAAGAATGGTTGGTTATTATTGCTCAGTAGAATTCTTGATGCAGCATGCACCTGGATGCTAGAAAAGGAGGGTATGTCATTCTTACCATTTTATACCAATTTAACTATCAAGAATCCATCCTATGAAATTCTGGGATGTGTAGTTTGGCAAGGTACTTTGTACTAGGTACTTGGTACAAGGCGCTAGAGCTCTGTAATAGAGAATTCCAACTATCTTACTAATTCTTGAAAACAGCATTGTGTAATTTCAGCAACTTTCTGCTGCAAGAAAGTCTTCTTAAAATGTTCAGGTTTAGATATCTACTTCACATTCCAAGCTTTATTCTGGACATGTTCTTTACACAGAAAACAACATTTTGTGCACAGAAAATATTTCTGTTTTCTGAACATAACATTCAATTTTCTGTATCCCCCTCCCCCTGGATATGAATTTTGTGCAAAATAAGTTTCAAACTTTAGGCTCCTCTCTGTTCAGAATCCTCCTTGTCAGAGTTTCCAATATTAGAGGGGGGGGGGACATTTTGACCATTTAAAAAAATATTTTCAGTGTGTGTCTATTCAAAAGTAGATTCTACAAAAATCAATGGGGCTTACAACTTTAAAATGCTAAGAAGCTAACATGGCTTTGTCATAGTTTCATGGTTTTCTTTGAGATGGGAAAGAGAAAGCATTACAGAAACACAGAGACACAGGAGATGGGGGAAAAGATGATGAGGGTAGCTAGGAGAAGTGAGGATAAAATGAGAAAAGAAAACAGAAAGGGATGGAGAAAGGAAGATGGAGAAAGAGGGAGAAAAGCCAATGTGTCCAGAGGAGATGGAGAAGGAAAGAGAAAACAGATGAGGGAGGGTAGAAGAGAGGAGTGCAGCTAGTGGAAAGGGAGGAAGAAAGAAAAAGAGAAAGGAGGAGACATTTATGAGATTATTGTACCTGGAAATCCTTCTGGGATAGAGGTGGGATTGAAAAGTCAAAACCGGGTGTTATCGCATTCGAGTTTGCCATTTTTGAAGGCAGCTGGATAAGCGTGGCTATGGTCCAGGCTGCATACAGATTGCACTCACTTGGCTGCGGCTGTTTGCAATGACACCCAGTTTTGACTTTTCAATCCCTCATCTAACCCACTGGGATTTCCAGGTGTAATAATCTCCTTAGTCAGGGGATGTGGTAGGGGAAAAGAGAAAAAAGTCAAGACAAAAAGAGAAAGAAGGAACTAGGCAATGAGGCAAAATAAGAGAGTGGGTGTGAGATGAATGAGGCAAAAGGAGAAAGAAGGCAAAGAGAGAAAAAAGGAAAGAGAAACAGAATATATTTAGGAGTTGTGAAAGGGGAGAAAGAGAGCATGGTTGGGAGAGAGAAAGAAAGTCCCTTCAGCCCTTCTATCATATTTTGCCTGTATAAAAAGAGAATTTTCTTTAAGGCTTTTTAAAAAGATTACCAAAATCTACAAGTTGCACATTTGGGACAGAAAGAACTGGCAGTTATTAAAATATGTATGTGGGAGGGGGAAAAATAGGTAAATTTGTCCACCTTGAAGTACATTCAGGGAGCTGTAATAATCCTGTCATACTCCTATACTTTGAAAGGTAATAGTATAAGCTGATACTGAGAAGACCAAAACAGATAAGAACTGATCTTTGTCAGTTCTTTACCGCCCTATTAGCAACCCAGCTACCCCATTGAATTCAATGTTGCAGAGAATGTCTGCATCACAAGGTCTTGTCATTTCTGTAAATAAAAGCAAAGATTTAATTGTATTTAGATCATTGTTAATTGTTCTAGTCCTGTGGAAGAGACGTCTCACAGCAAAATAGACAGCAATTTCATTTTTATCACTGCGTCAGAACTATCTTTGTTCCCAATATTCACTGCAACACAATTTGGTAATTTCCCTTACATTTACTCATTCCAAAACAACATCTTTCCTAAGCAGAGAAGACCATAAAAAGAGATGCATAATGTGCAGAAATATGCCATATTTATGTGACTAAATACAGAGTAGGAGAGAGGAGGGGGAAACATTGAATTTTGCTGAGAATAGCTTGGAATAGATGTAAACAATGCTAAACACGAGCATTGGCATTTGGGAGCTGAGGCCATAAAGCTCTTGGCTCAAACGCATTACAGCATAATGACACTGAGCTCTGTTTTCAGAGACTGATCTTTGGAGACTTTAGAATAAAATAGGGGAGATAAAACTGTGCATATCAATAAGCAGGGTTTTCTGTCTCTTTCTTTGTTTTTATTTACTCCAGCAATGGTGTGTATAAACTTCCTTTCTTTCCTGGATAGGCTTGCTTTCCTGCATTCTCCTAGCATTGCCCCTTCAGTTATTTATTTCCCCTTATCATGCATAGTGGGATCATGATTGCACTATGGATATACATTACTTTCCACATGAGGTTTCACAGTACTTTACTTTTAAGGGAAAGAGTGGGCAGATAAGACCTGCAGATCTTTTTTCTGATCAGTACAATCTGAATATGAATCACTAGTATATATTAAATCTGTCCAAGCCTAAATTGTGCTTTGTATTAATCATGTAAAAAGCTTGAGTTACTGTAGATTTAATGGACAGGTTAGGTTCAAAAGGCTTGTAAATTAATTCTATACATGGAAACTGAGAGGCTGTACAGACCACCCTTAAGGGGGGTGGCCTGAAGCTGCTTCTATCTGCACCAGATGGAGCCACAGAAACCACACGCTATGGCCCCAATCTCTCCTTTCCATGGTGCAAAAAGGAGCTGGAAAAAGGAGCTCCTTTGTGTGCCCCAAAAAGGGCACCATAGCTACCAGAACATTGCTTTTCTGCACTCCTTTGGTGCTGCATCATGTAGATGCAGCACCAGAGGAGCACTGTGATGTCACGCACCATGTGGAGCTGCACATGGTGTCACACCAGCCTGGGGATGGAGTCGGAGCATGTGTCATGTGGATGCCAGGCCCCGAATCCACCCCCAGGCCAGCCTTAATGACTGGTCTCTTGAGCCCCTGAGTTTTGAAAATTGATTCTAAATTGCTTTTTCTTAGCAATACTAATTATATATTGAAAGGCTTTTTATCCCATACTTCATTCAGAAGAAAACGAAGAAGAAAAATAAGAAGAAAAGAAGTAGAAGAAAAAGAAAAAGAAAGCTTCCAAGGAGGCTTACATATTAGTAAAAAGCCTGCCTCCAGAGCTGCTAAAGAATCTCTAGAAGTTTCCTTCATGGATATCTATCTATCTATCTATCTAGTAGTGTAGTGTAGTGTAGTGTAGTATAATATAGTATGTGGTGGGTTTATTCATTCTCACAGTTATGGTGGTAAATTCAGAAGAGGGAATGTTCTTCCTGGAGAGCGCTTTCATCTGCAAGGAACACAGAATTTGACAATTCACAGGACATCTGCAAATACTCATGATTTCCCTATCCCTGACCCATTTATTCCTGTCACTTGCATCCAGTATATTTCACTAAAGCCTGACATTCTTTTTTTCCTTTTTTAAAAATAAAAATAATAGCCATGCTTGTATTTTAAATTCACAAGATTTATCATAGTTGTTTAGCAGCTTGAACATGTAGAGCTTGTCCTCCTTTCTACAGATCCTTAGGTCTGAGAATCAAGCTGGCTGCCTCATTTTAGAAGAGTTTTCAACCTACACAATATTATTCTTCACAAAATGAAAGGAAAAATTCACAGTACAGAGAATAGGCAAACCCAAGGCAGCCAGTGTGACCTATTTTTTTGTATTGTCACACTTTTTCGTTAAAAAGGGCAGCATCACTTATTGAGATAACTTTGACATTAATTATTGTTTCACATATGCATCTTATTTTGGGGGGTGAGTTACAAATAATAAATGATAGATTCAATGACTTCTCACATTCTAAGTCATCCACCCCCCGACCAGCAATATGCCTGTTTAAGAACCTTTTCTAGCAGAAGGTCATAGTGCCACGCATCCTTCTGTACAAAGGAATTTGTTCTCTGGAGTGCTGAAATGAAAATGAGGTTTCTTCTTTTCACTTCAGTGCATCTCATGACTCAGAGGAATTAGTCTGCATCTTCAAATAATTCTCTCTAAAGTCCAACCAAGGATATTTAGCCATAGAAGGGAAGAATAAAGGCAGTACCCACTGCCCAATGATCACCAACAGATGCAATAAAACCTTCAGTAACAGCATCCTATTTCTCCTTGGGGACCATGAGAATGGCATGTTACTGTGAAACACCCACAGAGCTGTGCTTGTTATTCTGCTTGAACATTCTTTTATCCTTGACACATTTGGTTAGAACTAGGCTGAAACTGTAAATATAAAGATGGATGCACTTGAACAAGTAATGACCCTGAGACCTTAAGAGGATATTGGTCTGTTTCCTAAAGGCCACCACCCATTTTGGCTTTAAAACACACACACACACACACACACACAGGTTGTAGTCCAGGGCTGACAAACAAAGTTTCACAAAGTTGAAAGTTTTGATGGAAAAAAAAGTTGAGAGAGAGAGAGGGGAAAAAAAGATAAGAAAAGAAAAGAAAAGAAAATTACCAGGAATGTGACAATTTAATACAGTGCTTAAGGACCTCTTCCTTCTGATTTAACAACACTGTGCAAAAGATATTCATTTGTTTCATAGAAACTGTTTTTTTTTCTTGCCTTAAAGTTTTTCAGATTTTTTTGTCCAAAGAGTAATAATAAATTCACCTTGAAATTTCACCACTTGTTAAATTTGGTTTTGGAGAAATACACATATGCCCTAAAAAACTAAACTGATAGACGAACTCTAACTAATCCCCCCATTCAAAAACCAACAACAAACAAACCTGGAATTGGCTACTTGGGTTAATCTGCTGCTGCTGTCAACTGCTATTGAGTTGACCCTGACTCATGGTGACCCCATGGATGAGACATCTCCAAGCCCCTCTATCCTCCACTTCTCTACTTAGATCATGTGGATTCAGACTCATGAGTCTATCCATTTGGCATGTGGTCTTCTTCCCTTTCTACTATCCTCTACCTTTCCTAGAATTATTTTCTTTTCTAATTATTCATTTTCTCGTCATGTGGCCAAAGTACAACAGCCTCAATTTGTTCAACTTGGCTTCTAGGGAGAGTTCAGGATTGATCTGTTCAAAGACCCATTTGTTTATTTATTTATTTATTTATTTTGGATATTCATGGTATCTTATTACTCTTTTCCAGTAACATATCTCAGATTAGTTTATTTTCTTCTTATGTGCTTTCATTACTGTCTAATTCTCACATCTGTTCATGGTGATGTGGCATATAAAGGTTTCGAGGATTCTAATTGTAGTTCTCTGTTTTATATCTTTACTCTTTAGGATGTTGTCTAGTTCTGAAATATCTGCCCTCTCAATTCTTATTTCTTGACTGCAGTCTCCTTTTTGACCAAAGATTGATTCATGGAGCCACCCACCTTAGTGGGCCAACTGGATTGTCATGCGGGGGAGAGACATCCAGGATGCCATCCAGGGACCTGGCAGAGCCTTCCAACATAGCACCAGGCTAGCCGGCCCTCACACTTCTGCCTGGCACCAGGACTACATGTATGGGATATGGAGAACCATGTAGTGTGCCACTATAGTCACAGAGTTTCCACAAAACTCCACGTCGAACAGCAGGCCTCTTTGACCTGTGCTAAGTTCAGAACCACTGGTTCAGGATTAGGACAAGCTTACCCCAACCCAGGGCTAATGGCATGCATTGTCCATAGAGGTCAATGCAAAGCTGGGGGTGGGGAGCATGAGCTTTTTTACCTGTGAGTACAGGCCCTACATTTCCCCAAGGGAAAACAATGTTCAGCCTAGTGAGAATAGAAGAAAGGAATGAGGAAGGAGTTGCAGTCCCAATTTGTTAAAGAGGCTGTACAAAAACATCTAGTTGCTGTAAATAATTTCATATCTCCAGGGAGTGAAACCTGCATCCAAGGCTGCTCATGAGAACTGCAGATATAATGTCACAGCTTATGTCTATAATCATTGACAATTCTGGAGAACAAGTGATTGAGTTGAAAGCTTGGTAAATGAGGGGAATTCTGTAGATACAATGCAACAGTATATCCCCCCACAATATTGCAGAGAAGCTAGTACAGTGTGGGCTAGATGATAGGTTTATAGCTTGCTGAGGAACTGAAACCAAAGAGTGTTCAACTGTTGCAACCTCTGTTTCTGGATAACAGTGGTTGGGGAGGGCACCACTTGGATTCAGTGTTGTCCAACATCTTTATAAACGACTTAGATGAAAAAATAAAGAGTATATTTATTAAATTTGCAGATGTCAAACAAATGAAGGGGGATACACGAATAAGAAAATCTAAAAACATGATTAGGATTCAGTATGATTCGAGACCTGGGCACACCAAGCACAAGGAATTCCACTATGGATTAATGCAAGGTATTACATTTGGAAAGTCAAAATTAGATAGATAAATATAGGATGGTGGCACCTGACCTGACAGCAAGATGTGCAAAAAGGATCTTGGAGAGTTAGTAGGCACATGAGTTAACAGCTAATGCAGTGGCCAAAAAATAAACACAATGCTGTTCTAGGCTGCATGAACAGAATTGCAGTGTATAAATCAATGGAAATAATAGATCATTCTCTCTCACCTAGATATTTGTGCCCCCCTCTGGGCAACCCAGTTTAAGAAGGATATCAACAAGCTGGAATGTATCCATAGGGAGGCAATTAAAATGATAAAAGAACTGGAAGTCAAGCCCTATAAGGAAAAATTGAGTCAGTTGGAGAAGACTAAGAAGTGATATGATAGTCACCTTTAAATATCTTAACGCCTATAATGTAGATAAAAGAGTGACTTTGTTTTCTACAGAGGATAGGATCCAAACCAGTGGATTGATATCACAAGAAAGGAGATATTTATTAACACTAGGAAAACCTTTCTGAGATTAAGGGTCCTTTGACACCAGAACAGACTATTTCGGAAGGTGATGAACTCTGCTTTGTTGGAGCTTTTAAACAGAGGCCACTTTTCAGGAATATTTTAGGTGTAGTTTCCTCTTTAGTCAAGTGGTTTAGCTATATGGCCTTTGCATCCCCTTCCAACTCTATGATTGTGTAATGCCAAGCCATTTGGTTGTCACAGAAGTTTAGGTCAAAACAATTTTCAGTGACACTCCCAGATTAATCTTTGAAATGCTGAAACACTGCACATGGTCCAAGTGCAGTGGGGGGGGGGGGTTATACTAAAGGGCAAAATATTTAAATGGATCTAAATGTTATTTGTATGTTTGCTTTTTAATTTGTTTAACAAATCCGATTCATTGAAGGATTGTTGACAAGTTATTTCAAGATGGATGCACACTGATGCTTTAGCATCCACTTCAGGAGCTGAAGAAAAACAACCACTGCCTTTTGCCCAGTTTGGAATTACAGTCATTAAAGAATACATTACATTCATACAAATGTTTTTTGGGATGCCTGCTGTGAGATCCATCTGGAGGAATGGCTAGGTGCCCACTCAAAAGACAGTAGGACTCTTGCCATTAGCCAGAGGTGCCAGGTAGCAAAAGGCTTAGCTGGTTAGGCCTGCAGTACACTGCCTAGGACATCTGTTCAGTAGAAACAGAAGAAGAAAGTCCATCTTCTCTGGCATCACACTCTTACTGATCCTGCATGCATTCTTGCACTTACTGACACCCTGTGCATAGTTCATTGCCAAAGGCAAACAAAAAGCCAAGAAAGTATTGAAACATATTGGGATGAGGTTATAAAGAGCAGAAGATATATAATAATATATAAACAGTTCTGTGGTGTCCACGTAGGAATACCTTTCAAATAGTTCAGCATTTGAAAATAATGACAATGGTCATTTCGTCCATAACAGCAGTTTCTTGGCAGAGAGTATTATTGGATGGTGGTCTTACAACAAAGCAAATAAACCAAGGAAGCCTATGGAGAGGCACTTGAACTTGGTGGTAGAACTACTGAAGGAACTAAAGAAAATTGATTGGTCACTAAGGGAGTTTGCAATTCCTATTCAGTCATGAAAAAATGAAATTGCTTTACTTTCAACATTTCCTCTGCATGAAAATTATGGATTATATAGTGGGAAAACCAAACAAATGCTATGAAAACCTTCTGTTACATTGGCATAATCTTGTGGTGTTTGGTGGAGAGCATTATTTCAGCTAAATGCATGATCAAGCTGATCCAGTATTTGTGAGGGTTTCCAACATAAACTGGAGTTTCAGCTAAACATAAATAACATATACATTTTCAACTAACAATTTCATTAACTTTTTTGGAAGAACTGAGCATACAAATATATTTAATCTCCTCCCACCCCCTTCAGAAAACTTTAAGCATTTTTGTGGTACTGGTGCTGATCTTTATTTTCCCTCTAGGCATCAGATACACTACCCCCAAAGGTTTTGAAACATTACTAAGCAAAAAGAGAAGACTGAGTTTAGATTTCCTCCTTATTTGTTAATTTTCTAAGTGTACAAAGATTTCCTACCTCTCAGAATGGAACATTTAGACATGTTCTGGGCCTCCTGCAATTTGAAATTTAATAGTCTCATGAATTCAATATTACTTTGTGAAGTCAAAGGCTTTCATGGCCGGTATCCATGGTTTTTTGTGGGTTTTTCGGGCTATGTGGCCATGTTCTAGAAGAGTTTCTTCCTGATGTTTCACCAGCATCTGGTGAAATTAGCTTACTTGCTAATTAGCTTACTTGCTGTTCACCGCTATGATCTTTGGAATAGAGGTATATATAAATAAAACAAAAACAAATTAATATGTGGCTGGCATCTCTGAACATGGCCACATAGCCCGAACACCCCCCCCCCAAAACCAAACCATCCATATTACTTCTTTCCCTCCACAGACCAGCTCTTGGTCCAAGTAATTAAGGCACCCTGAAAGCTTGGATATATACGGTAGCATATATGCACATACCAACACATCTTGCTTTTTAGAAATGGTTTTTGGGGTTTTTTTTTTGTTTTGTTTTTTAGAAATTGTGGGGTGTCATAGAGTAGGATTTTTAGCTAGTATTTTGGGAGCATTACATGGGGCTGAGTTGGCTAATACTGAAGAGGGGATGGAAAGTCTGATTTTGCTGAGTGCTCCTTACTCCACCCTCATAATTTAAGCACCGTTTTCCCATTGAAATATAGCAATAGGACTATTACATTGGTATGACTTACTAAGTATCTTATAAGATCATCCCCATAACCTCACCATCCCTGGCAATCCTTTACTAGTTATGTTTACTTAAAAATAGCTAGACTAGATCAGGTGATTTTTATTTAAGGTACCAGTACCAGTCACAAGCTTGAAAAATTCAAGCCTAGACTTAGGGTCCAGATCAATATCACTCGCATTCAAATGTACATGCCAGATGATGGATGATGTTCCTAATGGAGTTGTGTGTGTGTTTTTAAGAGTCATATAAGACTAGGAACTCTATTCAAAGTGCTGGTTTTGACCTATAAATCCCTATATGGCTTAGGTCCAGGCTATTTGAAGGACTGCATCTCCCTGTAAGAGCTCCCGAGAATATTGAGGTCATCAAGAAAGGCCCTTCTTTCTCTCCCACTACCCTCTCAGGTGCATCTGGTGGGAACAAGAGAAAGGGCCTTTTCAGTACCTGCTCCCAAGCTCTGGAATTCCCTCCCTAGGGAAGCCAGAATGACTCCATCCCTGATGGCCCTTTGGCACCAAGTAAAGATGTTTCTATGCCTCCAGGCTTTTGCACGACAGAGATGCTGTTTTGTTTTGTTTGTTTGTTTGTTTTAAAGAGTTTTAAACTTTAAATTTTAATAATGTAATGCTTTTAATTGTTTGAATTTTTAATTGTTTTATAAATAAATAAATAATAATAAAAATTTATTTCTAGCCCGCTTTTTGCCAGGCAATCAGAGCGGCTTACAACAGGTTAAAATACAGCCATATATACATAATGCCCCCCCTTAAAACAAGATTAAACAATGTAAGATTAAAAACTACATATTAAAACCAACTAAGCTAAATAAAAATCATCATGGGCAGAGTTCACTGGATGGGAAGTCTTATTTGTGGCCGATCATTTTATTCCGGGAAGGCTTGCTGGAAGAGATCTGTCTTAATGGCCTTTTTAAAGCTCTCTAGATTGGTAATTTGACGGATCTCGTCTGGCAGGCCATTCCATAAATTGGGAGCGGCTGCAGAGAATGTCCTCTGGGTGGTCGCCGTCAACCTGGTCTTTAAGGGCTGTAATAAATTCCTCCCAGAGGACCTGAGTGTACGGGGCGGATTATATGGAAGCAGGCGATCCCTTGTACTGTGGCCGGGAACTGATAGGCAGCCAGTGGAGTGACTTCAATATTGGTGTGATACGGTCACTCCTTGCTGTTTCTGTGACCAACCTGGCTGCCATATTCTGTACCAACTGGAGTTTCCAGACTAGGCACAAGGGTAGTCCCATGTAGAGTGCATTGCAAAAATCAAGTCTTGAGGTTAAATAAACTTGTATTTTACATATTTATAGTGTTTTAACTTGTAAGCTGCCTTGAGTCCCTGTACTGGGAGGAAGGCGGGATATAAATAAACATAATAATAATAATAATAATAATAATAACTCTAAGCTCCTCATTCAGCCAAGGATTTCTTCTTTGACTCTGCTTTGTCTTTTTTCACACACCACTCCATACTCCTGGAAATGCCTCCCTGAACTTTTATGGACTGCTCCTTCCCTTATTCTTTTTAAATCCAATTTGAAAACTTTCTTGTTTCCCAAATCTTTTGGATTTTAGTCTAATACTGTTTATTTTCATCTATGTTTTATGTATATTTTAGATGCTACACCTTTACAGGGCTGGCTGTTGTTGTTGCTCATTTTACTTCTAAAGTATCATATACACTGATGATGATGATGATACTGTATAGACTTGTATATAAGTAAATATTATATACATCAAGGGAAGGTTTCGATACTATAATTATGGATTTTAATATGACCCATGGATATATTGAGGGCAAAATGTTGAGTGCCAAAGGATTTACCCACTTCCATTGACCTATGGATAAGTCAAACTAGGTTTTGTGGGGAGGGGGAGGGGTGTTAACTTATACAGAAGTGTATACAGTAATTGCTATATCATTTTTTTTTCTAGACACATATCAAGAAAAGGTTATGCTTACTTGGAATTTTGGCATGGGTTCCCATAATGAGAAGATCAGCAGTCTATCATAAGTCTCCCCCCGCCTTCCAAAATATTGTAGGGCACACATTCAGTATGGAAAATGGAGACCAAAGCAGCCAACCTCAGACTTACTATGTGTCCTAGGATGTGTCCTAGAATCTCCTGCAAGTACAAGAAATTTTGCAGAAAAGATGTTTGTCTCTTATGAAAAGCCATGTAGAAAAGATCTGAAGGTGAAGCATTTGACATCTAGCCCAAACATTTTTTGTTTGGTTTCTGTTTTCTTTTCGGTTACTCCGTTTCTCTTTTTCTTATGAGTGAAACTGTGTGTAGGCATTTTACCATGATTAAAAAACAAACAAATCTGGCAGGACATCTGGGCCAAAATCTAACTGATAATCCCAACTACAGGTGGCATATTAAATGAATAGGCTTTGGATACAAATTGATATAACATTCAGCATTTGATTATGTGAGTCTATACTAGCTGAGATTAACTATTGAATTTAGGTATCTCAAGGACAGGAAAATGCACCTGGGATCATCTTGCAAACATATGTTGGATAATGGAGGACACCAAATAATTTCAGAAGAAAATCAGCCAGTGCTGTATAGACTACAGCAAACTCTTTTATTCTGTAGATCATGAAAAATTATAGATCACTCTTTAAGAAATTGGTGTGCCACATTTGATTGTCCTGGTGCAAAACATATGTTCTGAGAAGAACATATCTCTGAGAAGAGATCACAATCAGGACAGAATATAGAGAAACAGAATGATTTCCATTTGGCAAGGAGACTAGGCAAGGCTGAATTTTATTACCCTCTCTGTTTAACTTGTATGCTGAATATATCATATGTGAAGCAGGATTACACTCAGAGGGAGTGGACATAAAAATTAGAGGTAGGAACATTAACAATTTAAGATATGGAAATGACACCATATCATTAGCAGAAAGTAGGAAAGACATGAAACAATTGCTGAAGGAAATCAAAAAAGTAAGTGCAAAGGCAACTTTACAGTTAAACATTTTTTAAAAAAAGATAATGACCACCAAAAACCATTTAGGCAAAAAACAGACCAGCAAAATGCGGTGTCTTCCTGGCAGTTTGGAGGTGCGGTGTATGCACAACGCACACCCCAAGATGCCAGGAACAAACTTCGCTGCCCACATGGTGGTGGTTTTTCGGCACTCCAGAGGCACGGTATTTAAACACTACATGCCATTGGAACTCCAAAAAACTACCATCACGTCAGCAAAGGCACCTTTTTCCTGGTGCAAAAAGGAGTGGCTTTCTGCCACTTCTTTTTGCACTGAGAAAACACTGGGTTGGGGGTGTGATGTGGGCTTGCTGTGGAGCCATGGCATGCAGCTCCTTGGCAGCCCCAATCTAGCATTTTTTTGGCTGTCTGTTTTGGCCCTAACTTGACTTTAAAATAGACAATAAAGACAGTGAAATAGGTCAAGATTGTCCATATCTTGTCTCATTCATTAATCAGAATAGAAATGCAGTCAAGAAATCTGAAGAAGACTAAGACTTGGCAGAGCAGCTATGAAGAAAACAGACAAGATCCTGAAGCATAAAGGTATACCATTGGATAATAAAGGTAAGATTGTCCATTCCATTGTGTTTCCAATGGTTGTGAAAGCTGGACAGTAAAGAAAACTGAATAAAATTGTCTCTTTTGAAATGTGGTGTTGGAAAAAAATTCTATAGATGTCACAGGCCTAAAACAGATGGGCCAAAAAGACTGCAGCGTAACCACAGCAGCACTGTTCTCACCAAGAACGCAGCCATTTCATGTGCCCAGTCCCCAATCTGGGTTGCCACAATGGTCCTGAACAGGGCCGCCTTTTGGCCCAGTTCTTTTGGGAAGATGCAGTGTTGGCACAGTTTCTGTCTACGTTCAAAACACTATACCCTGACCATGGTCAGAAACTGCATAATTTGGCTACATGGGAGCAGCAATCAACATCAACAACAATCTCCATTGAGCTACCATGGAAGATGGGAATGATGGCTTGATTTTTGCAAGCAAGCAAGCAATCATGAATCCCTGTTCTATATAATTGACCTAAACCATATATCTATCTTACTTGCTTCATCTTTACTGATAAGCCTTTCTCGGTGTTGAAAATAAATAAGGCAGCAAAATTATGGGGAAAGCAACACAAACCAGTTTGATTTGGTAAAGTACACATCAGAATCTATGCAGAGCTAAGACTTGAAGCTTGTGTGCTGAGAAAATCATTAGTGTTCTGAATAAAAATAGCTGAGCCAATTAATAGAATAAATGTTTTCCTCATTATTTTTCCAAACATGGGCAGAAAATGCTAGATTGAGCCTTGGGGAACAAAATTTATTTTGAGTGTAAAAAGAAATCTGTTCTGATGCTGTTTTTAAATGACAGCATAATATGTTATGGATTGTGTGTGTGTGTGTAAATATATATGGTACAAATAAACTATTTAGAGACCAAAAAAGGCATATGCTGCTGTCGGCATGTGTTGCAGTTCTTGCCTTATGACAGTTGGCAGCGAGCAAATGTCAGTTAAACACAAAATGTCAAGGAGAAACTTTCCTCAATAAAGGTATTAGTACTTAAAGGTATTAGCAACAAAAATCAATTACTACCATTAATCCCTGGGTATAGGTAAGCAAACTAAATGTTAAATTCCAGACTTAAACCATATACAAAAGACCCCAAACTGCAAACTAAAGGAAATCCTTGACATGTGATGCTGATGTTAGATGCAAATTAGGCTCTTTATATCTGACCCAAATTACACCAAGGTAGTGTCAATTTGACAGCTACCAAGCCTCTAACATCACTTTTTAATTGGGTCTGTGTTATTACTGACAATGCTGTTCCTTTATTCATACTGTGACAATAAGTATCTTTTTTTATATCCTTGTACCTGGCTGTACCTGGCTGCCTATGTTTTATACTTAGTTCCAGACGTTTATACTCCTTAATCCTAACCTTTGGATATAGGCCTTGCTTCTGGCACTGGCCACCCTACTGCCAGCACAGAAAGAACTAAGGGGAAATATATATCCATTTTAAAATCAGGATTGCTTCAGCAAGATAGACTTATCTTATGTGTCACTATTTTTGGCAAGGCTATAATTCAGTTATTCAGATATTCGTTCTGGCTAAGTTTAACAGTCTGCATGGATGATAGCAAAGCAGGTTCAAGATATGAAAAAAGAGAATATAAAAGGGAAATCAAAATGCTCAGTGGAAAGTCTTCTCACTGAACTGGAAAACTAAATGTATTTTGATGTGAGTATATATTTAAGAAGCTGAAATTTCTATTAATCACACCACAAGCAGAGAGGCAAACGGGAAATCAAATCAGGATTTATTTTCTAATGTCTTGGAAGAAACAGGGAATCAAACTTTTGGGTGGTTAGCTCAAATCAACGTGCTATATATTTAGTCTTGTCCACAGTTTATTGGCCCATTTTTCTTTCTTTGAGAGGTTTAGTCACTGTGCTGCAGAAACAATGGTAAAACGGGCACTACTTGGGTCTAAAATGCAGTAGGCCTTTCTTCCCATTCCACCACCATGTGGGATCATCTTCTCTATGCCTCCTCACAGACTCTGGAACACTTTATATTCAGAGGTTAAACTAGCACTCTTGGTAGTGTCTTTTCAAGGCACACAAAGACTGGTTTGTTTTGACAGGGCTTTTGGAACTGTTTATTTTTAATAGAGATGTATGTATGTATAGTTTAATTAATCATACTTTAACTTTTGTAGGTTTTTGGGGGGATTGTTTGTTTGTTTGTTTTTAGAGGTGGGAACCTTTGTCAGTATCTGTTTAAACTTCATTAAGTTCCCAGTCTGGTGAAAAAGTGGGATATAAATAAATAACTTCATTGTCATCATGCAGCACCACCACCATTAATAAATGTACTGTCTCTTAGGGAAAGTAGAACATATAGTAAAAACAATAGTACTTACATTTTTGTACCACTTTATAGTTCTAACCACTTTGTAAGAGGTTTACATTGTGTTAGCCAATTGCCCTCAACAAGCTTGGTGCTTATTTTACTGACCAACAAAAGGATAGAAAGGTGAGTCAACCTGGAACCCTGCAGGATCAAACTCACAATGTTTTGGCTGCAGTATTGCATTTAACCACTGTGCTACAAGGGCTCACATTGCACACAGTGAGAGAGATACAAATACGTTTATCATACAGGCCCATGGAAAAGGCCTGGTGCATTATGAAAGGAAGTGGGATGGGAATGGGAGGTGGCATAGACCGTGTCTTAATGCACAGGAGAACACCGCTGCCAGAAGTTCCCATTCCATTCTGACTGCGTTCCCCAGGGGCCGATTTTGGGGAATTGTTTAGAAGCGTTCGCCTGGGGAACACATCCAGAATGGAATGGGAACTTCCGCCAGTGGCGCCGTTCTCTTGTGCGATAAACTGTGTTCTATGCCACCTCCCATCCCACTCCCTTTCGTAACACGCCAGGCCCATTCCAGGACCTATGCGATAAACTGTAAAGTGTGATAACAGAATGGAGTGCTGGAAATAACAAGCATTGACACAGTGGACGATCCAGTGAAGTGTTAACAACTTTGGAGAGGAAAATAACAGCAAATTGTTCTAATACATTGGTGCAAGGAGCATGATGCAGATGCAGGGTGACCACAGATGGAGAATACAGATGATCAAACATTGATCACTAGAAAGAAGTAATCTTCCCTGATAGAATCTCAGTTCCAAATAATGTTTCCTATATCCTTACCACTTCCATAATACTGCCTTGTCTGAGAAAGGGAAGCATACAGACTTGAAGTCCATCAACTCTGACTTAATTTGTTCCGTTCCTTAAACCAGTGAATGAGCATTGAGAGGATTTTTCTGGTATGCAGGAGCTCAGTCCCTTTATGGCAGTTTGACTCAAGAGCAATTGGCTATAGGTCACTGGAATGGGCCTGGCGCGTTATGAAAGGGAGTGGGATGGGAACGGGAGGTGGCATAGAATTGCTCAGAAGTCTTGGGTTCAAAATGTTGCTTCATGGCCAAGTTGCCAGTTTTGGATTCAGCGTTAAGGACTTGATCTTGCTCCTTCAGTGATATGACACAGGACCAGTGTGATACTGCAGACCAAAGTCATGACAACATTTCTGTGCCTCTTTGGCTTCACCCTTTGTTGGCCCACTTCTTTTCTGCCAATAGAAAAAAGAAAGCCTTATCTTCAGGCCTTGTGTACTTTCTCCTTGAATTCTCCTTCAGCTCCACTAACCAATGTTTATCCTGGTCTCTCTTTTTCATGCCCTGATTTAATCCTGTTAGGGTTGGCAGACAATTTTGTTGGATCCGACAGCCATGATCATTTGTGAGTTGGTAAGCCTTCCAGGGCATTTCAGAGAAATAAAGTACAGACAAAAGAGTGCATACATTTTAAAACGTGTAGAGCTGAAACGTGCGTGATTCAAAAATTCTACAAAAACATTAGTGAAAAAAGTTAAAATGTACACAACATGAAAAAAAAATGTTAAAATGTACAGCGATTCTATGTGAGACCAGTCTCTAAAGTCTTGGAGTTCAAAACAGAGGGAGGATGGGAAGAAAATGCAGGTGAGAAACACATTCCTATATGACAGTGAGTATTCTAAAATGCTTGGGGCATAATTTGCAGCATTTGAGTTTTGTTCCATCACTGTTCTTTGACCAATTTCCCATGAAAGTTTTATCAGAATTTCTCCACATAGTAAATAGCAGAAGTTATTTTAAACTTTTTTGAAAGGATAAGAGGCAAAAATAAACAATAATAAAATTGCATGCAAACCTCCAAACTACAGTATATAAATAGGCTAATTGCTTGCACATACCGGAGTTGATGAAATGTTTAAAATTATGTTAAACTTCATTAAATTTGGATTTATTTTGGTTATATTCTTTGTTTTATTGCAACCCTTTTTAGATAAATTCTTCTCATTCTGTTTTTCCCCCTTTATATTCCCCCACTGCCACCCCATTTTCTCTTTTTACATTTACTGCAAGCTGACAAGATTTATTCCTTTCCCCCTAGTTTCACCATGCTTCAGATAAAGTGGGGTATGTTTTTTGTTACTATGTGCTCAGCAGGAGTGGTGCTGTAAACAAAGTGTTGCACAAAGCTGGAACACCATCATCTGCATGTCTATGGATGGGTTTCACTGAACTCAATGGGTCTTACTTCAAGGTAAGCATGCATAACATTGTCTCTTGAAATTTGTATTTCAAAAATTCATTTTTGAGGGAGATAAAAATACCTTCCCCAGTTTGTTATACTGGCCATTTCGGATAGTATCCTATGGAAATATAAGAATAGACAGATATGAGCTTATTTCCTGCTTAAGTATCAGTAGCCTTCTAAGTCAAACTATCCTGCTGAATTAATCATGTCAGTTCCACACATACACCACCTTGTTTGCTCTATCATTTGACTCTCTAACACTGGCATTTTTGCTGGTGTGCATAGCAGTTCTTCTAATGTTGTGCCAAATTCCTGGCTAAATATGCAAATGAGCTGTACAGCTGCCACTGCATTTCTCTCTAGGGTACTTCTGAGTAAGACACGCCAGGAATATCTTATTCAATTTGGCTAGAAATGAAGAGAGAGAAAATGGATGCGTTTAGGATATATTTTTCTACTGAGGCTCCCTTCTCACATGAGGAAATCTATGCTCTTAATACTGGTAAGTAAGTCGAGCTCTTATAACAGTGCATTGTGCTGATGACACTTCAGTCTCTTTCTCTTTGTCATCAGAGAGAGATCCAGCTATGGAATGCTGGACCAGTGTCTGGATGCTGCAATGGGTTAAATGAGGGTCAATAATCTGAAGGTGAATCTCTTTATGTGCATAGTCAGAATGGGTTTTTATTTTCCCTTGATGAATAGCTGCTTAACGTAGAAGTACTCCTGGGTTCATTTTTTTTTATCTTTGGAGGCGCAACCATTTCACAATATTAGGAGTTTTTTTCCACCAAATTTGGTTGATCTACCAACTACAGCCATTCATAGGCATGACCTGGCCTAGCCTTAGTTCACACACTGGTTATTTCCTGTCTAGATAAGCAGTTACTGCAGTGTATACTACCTACAATTTGTTTTTGTTGCTCCAGATGTCCCTACTTTTATATATCCAACTGCTTAGCACTTTTAAAATTTATTTATATCAACTGCTTAGCACTTTTTATGTGTAAATCATGTATACCATACACACAAAGAGAGCCAGTGTACAAGCCCCACACTCCTCTCTTTACAGATCCACTAGTCGCTACATATGGATGATGAAAGCTATGAAAAGGAGATCCTTTGCTACCCCCTCACATGGAGTACAAAACTTTCATTTTACACGTCGAACCTCCACAGGTGGGGGAGTTCCAGTTAACTTGGAAAGTGTCCACAGATCATTGAGATGCTTTTCTTCCAACTTGTCATCTTCCATACAGATGACGTAAATGACAGTAGAACAACATTAGCCCACTCTTGCTTCTTGTGTGCTTCATTTTTTAACCCTGAATAGGTCTGCTTCTTCTCTCTTTTCTTTTACATAAAGCTTCTTGACACCTTCTCTTTCTCTTATCTTTCAACATGGCTATTCATATATCATTATAGATATCTTAATTCCTAATGTCTATCCAAGTTTAGTTTTCTTTTCTCATTGCTGGAATGTTCTTTTCCTATTCTTTTCACTTTTCTTGTGGTTGTTTTATTAGAATGCATACATGGACAGCTGTGTGCTTTTATATATTGTAAACTTGCTTTTGTATGCCCCCCCCCCACTTTTAAAGACATTTTTGTTTTTCCCTCAAAATGCACATTGTGTATGCTTTACACACAAAATTGTAAGAAGCATGATCACCAATGGACAACTCTATTCTGGTTCTTATATTTATTCACAACATATGGATTTCATACTTTTAAATCAAAATGTAAATAAAATGAAATTTCCCCTTTCATACAGCCAACTGAGGAAATGGTCTTTGATATATTGAACATCCAGCCATTTTAAACCTTCAAAACAAATTTAACCTTGAAATCATTTCTGACAATATGGATCTAGAGCTATGTCAGGGCAGGGTTGTTGTTTTTTTTGCCTTACTGGAATATACCTCAGTCTCAAAGCATTTTCTCATTAAACTGGATGCTTCTGTCTTTGACCAAAAATTCAGAAAAAAGTGACATATTGAGGTATAGCAGGAAATAGATGGATACGCTGTAGAATAAAGAGAATGGGAAGATTAATTCCAAATGAAAGCATTACTCTTACAGGACAGGGAACCCAAGAATATACATGGTAACATAGGAGAAAAGTCATTTGCGCAGAGGACAAATGGCTACATCCATGACAGGGCGTATATAATAAAGTCCAACCCAAACTGTAAATCAGTTAGATATCCCCCACAGGTCTATCTCACAGCAAGTAATGCTAATTCTTTCAGCATCAACTAGGCAAGCAGCTTTCATGACAGACAAGACCTTAAGGTGACTGTAAATCCTCCAAGGCTGTGAGAACTGAGAAATAGGAGGATTCAGTCTTTTGGCCTCCTTTCCAAAACATCTTAGAGTAATATTGAGGGCAGTAATTATTCTCAGAGTCAAAGGACAGTTACAGCTGACAAGAAAAGTTTATAGAGGTAAAGGTCTTGCATGAGAAGGTTACAGACTAATGTATCATAATGAATATTCCATAACAGATGTGTCTTTTTCTTTCCCCCAAAAGTCCTCTGTACACTGAATTTATACATTATCAAATTATTTAAATTCTATAAGAATCACCTCCATCATCAATGCATAATAAACTCATAATAATAATAATAATAATAATAATAATAATAATAATAATAGCAAAGACATTTTTTACTTTGTAAATGTTTTAATTGGATCTTTTAAAAATATATACATATTGTAAGCTGCCTTGGATCCCATTTTAGGAGAAAGGTGGGATATACATGTAATAGATAGATAATCAATTATTGACATAATTTTTTAAAAAAATGGAGAAAGACATTTTGAAGAACAAACATATCCAAAACTTAACAGCATGTTTGATAGTAAATCTGAGAGACAGATTTTAATTTATTTTTCAACTTGCTAGCTATATTTTTGTTTTCAATATATCTAACAGAATATAACAACAGAAGATTAAAAATGTTAACAAACTGTTCATTAAAAGACTGCCTGCAAGACAATAAAATTGATCTATTAGTGCATCTTACTATTAATCTATAAATTTTAACACTAGATTTGCCAGAACTATAACAAGCATCAATTAAAAAAAAAACAGCAACAGATGATTAGAGAAAGGAAGTGACTAATAACTAGGTATGGAAAGAATAGTCACTTTTTAATGAGAAAAGTTGTCTCTACATTACTCACTACTGGACTCTCACCACTGTGTGAAAACAAATAATTATCATTTCCCCATTAACCTCAATAGTTGGGTTTTTCAAAAAAATAAAATCATTACAATATTAGTACACTATTTCCCCCTACAAATCTTTCTATTTTGTGAAAAACTAATGTGTCCCCCCCACAACAAAAAAATTTGGAGATGCAAAACAAACACATTAAAATAATAGAAAAGTATGCTAAAACTTTCATAATTTCAGTCAGCAGGAATATAACTTTGATTCCCTGCCTCCCCTCACTCCCCCCAAAAACAATTCCACACAAAAATAAATAAGCAGAGGTTTATGTCCATCTTTACAGATACCATAAATTAACCCCTACAGAGTTCAAAAATAAGGTTTCATTTGGTGATAAAATTAAAACAAAGTAGTTTCAAGGATTTGCCATGACATATCATTTTAGAATATTAATACCAATCCAAGGAATGTTTTTCCACTATTCATATCCAAAAAAATTAGCAGACATGCAGAACAATCAATAAAAACCATATTACTTAAGAACCCAGTAATGCATATTCCATATGCCCCCATGTCACTTGCATAGTGGGGCCTCCATTGAAGAGAAGGCACACTAATAACTTGCTTTCTTGGTGCTTTGTGCCAAGACAAGGAGAGCTGGGTCCAAGATCTTTAAGCATTTACCCCCTTTCCAAGGTTTGTTGCCTACCCTGTACTGTGCAATGGGGACATGGGGATTGGCTTGGGTGGTGGCTTGGATGGAAGGTCATTTTCCTGGTAGTGGGGGAATAAAGAAGGAGTTTGGGGCTCACCAATGACACCCTTTTCTGAAGGATAGGAACTGCCCCCAGCTTTCATGGGTCTTGAAGGAGGTTATTCTTGGAGCTGGCTTGGAGGGTCTTGCCCTTAATGTGGGGGTTGGATCCTCTGGCTGTTCTTCCAGAAGATGGCCAGCTAGGGAGAACCCAGTTTTTGGATATTTCTTGAGGGTCAGGTGTTTCACCCAAGGTAAGCTGTGGATGAGGTCTAGGACTTCCTAGTTTTCTTTCTGACAAGAAAGAAAAATGTCACACGTCATAGATAGCAAAGAACAAGGGTTGAAGAAGATGTCTGTAGTTGTTTCTGCTGCCTGGTTAGGATATGTCAAGTGCCCAAATAATGCTTGATATATGATTGATATATTTGGTTCAATAGGCTATATATTCAGAAGACTTGTGAAGATGACAGCTCTTTGCCTAATATCTAGAATCTAGTTGTAAACTGCTTTTGCTTATTGAATTTCCATTGAGTTATTATTACCAACATGAAATATATTTTAACCAACCGCATACATACACAGCCCGAATATACAACTAGCACACATTAGAAGACACCATATATCTGATTTTTTTTGTAGGAAAGGGCCCCATTCATGCAATGTCAAACTGTATGAGGGCTGAATTATATTTATTAAGTGCCTTAGTTTTATAGAATCAGTCCCCAGTCGACTTAGGCTCAGGGGACCCTGTTGCTTTTTTAAAATGTGGTATAGATTAATCTCCACATCCATTTATTGTCCAAACTGGTATCACTACCTCCCTCTGAAGTACATACAAATAGTACTTGATCATTTAATGAAGGAGATGCTGTGAGAGGGCTACAGCTGGCACATGTCCTCCAGATGGATTTGTGTGCTCATTCTCCATAGGCCTGCAGAGCACTCTTTGTGCTACACACATCACCTCCTGCACCATGGACTACATTAGCATTCCACAGCAGAGCCAAGAGGCTGCCCCTTCTCCTTTATTAATTTAAACATTTTAATATTCTCTATATGCAAAACATAATTAGAATTAATGGACTTTAGTGCTAATGTAGTGCTTGAAGCTAGTTACCACATTAATCTTCTGCATATGATAAACATGAATTTTGAATCTCTGCACCACCAGCGAGGCTCAGAGCTCAGTGCTGTTTGCTGATGTAAAGTGTGTCCAGATAATGATCATATCATCTGACAGAAAAGAATGAGAGAGAATGGAAGAAAGAGAATCATCCTACTTTTGATGAGATAAGCAATTGGTCCTCCAGGGAGAAAATAAAACATGACTGATTTGAACTGATTATCAAACAAGATCCTATTATTAATCTACAAAGACGGGGTATTGCCAGGAGTGAACTACTGAGTCCTTATGGTATGCAAAAGGAAGAGGGAAATTTTATATGCTTCAACCAGAGGAATGGTTTAACCAATTCAGAGTGTAGCTCAAGACACAATTTGCATATGTCTCATTTTCATTTCCCCCCCAGAATCCTAACAGCATTTGTGTCCCATCCCAATTCTATACGGGTCTTCTTTCATGTGGAAAATATGTATTGTTTTCCCTGTGCATTTCAAAATATACAAATTTTAAATGCTTTCCTATTACTTTTTCTGTTTTATGGAACATTTCCACTTAGTGGATGTTAGGTTGTAAATCCTTGACTATTTTGTCCTCATATGTGAGGATGAAAAATTGAAGTAATTTTATTCTTGCTGTGGGAGCAAACGAATGTTACTCCTTAGCATTTTCCCTGTACTCAAGTTTCCCAAAGAGTTGCACTGGAATTATTTTGCAGCAATACCAAAAACAAACACCAACAACATGTTTTTTCCTGCACAATCCTCCTCCTACCTCCTTTCCAATGCAGAAAATAGTTTTAATAGATAGGAAGTGGTTGCAGGAAACCTATGTTCTTTACAGATAACAGGGGAATTGAATACTAGTAGAAAATTGAGTGAAATCTTCATCAACGTATTAGTATTCTTGATGGGAGGAGAGGTTGTCTCCAACTGTAAGGAAACCTGGTTTGTTTGTTTTTGAAACCCAGGAATAAATAATTGCAAATATTATTCCCCCCCCCCCCCCCCAATCACTTGTGAATTTCACTCAAAGGCAAGGTGTGTTTTATCAGGAGGCATGGCATGGAACTTCTCAACTGGAGCTTCCTTGAAACTGCAAATATTTACTTAACTATTCATAATATTTATAGCCACCCTGTAATATAGTTATCAGGGCATTTCACAGCAAGAATATAAAGTAAATTAAAATGCAATTACTATAATGTTATAAATAAAGTTGCATTATTTTAAAAGACCTTGGGTGGGGGGGGGGGAAGGAAAATTGTCCAGTGCTAAAAGGATACTAAAATAAGCATAAGATGACTTTCACTTGAAAAAAGCATTCCACAAAAAGGGGTGTCAATGCTAGAAAGGCTCTCCTGTAGTTTTCCATTACTTTGCCCTTAATGTGGTTACTCATAGTATAGTCCCAGAAGATCTAGCAGTAAAGTGAGGTGTTTCTTCAAGTACCATGATTCCAAGCCATGAAGAATTTTAAAGGAAAAAACTTAAACTCTGGGATTACTTGGAAGACAGTGAAGATGGCAAAACACTGGAATCTTATATTCATCCAGCACCAGTGAGCAGACTCATCATCATATTATTAATCTGCCTTGAATTTAATTGTGGGAGAAAGATTGGGATATAAATCTTTGAAATAAATAAAGTTTTGGGGACCATTTTCAAAGAAAGATACATATACAACAAAAGATGTAACATTCTAAGTATTTAACAGAGAGATTGATAGAACATGGGTAAGATAAACAAACTATCTTTGTTCAGAAAGGGTTGTAGCTAGCATGTCATCCTAAGTTTGTAAAAGATACAAACTCATATTTGTGTTTGATCAGACTCACTACAAGTCTTTCCCCACTAACCTGGCTTTCAGCTTGCTTCATTGTCCTTAGCAAGGAGATGAAAAGGCTCTGTTTCATGGAAGAAGGTGCTTAGGAATTTTTCAGCCATCCAAATTGTCTCCATAATCCACAGATCAGATGGGGCTTTGATAGGACTGATATCTATTGACACACTGAAACTCAAGATTTGGATTCAGTTACTGTCATGCTCAGCTGAGGACTCAGAAGATGAGGAGGCTGAGTTTGAGCCCCAGGTGGAGGGGGAACCTGAAGCTGAGCCAGGTCCTAGCTCTGCTCTGCCAGTTCAAGCAGAGCCTGTTCTATGTCAGGAAACTCAGCATCCCTGCCATCCATCAGCAGAGATTCCAGACACAGAAGATATGGACAAGCAGGACAATGAGGTACCTTCTTTTAGTCAGCAACTGTCAGAAAAGGTGTGTCTCCACTGGTCCAGGAGGCTTTATGAGAAACACTCAGCAACCGAGAAGTACCTGTGATTAGGGACTGGGTAATATAAACAGTGCAGATCACTGAGTTCCTTTGTCAGAGATTATCTGATTTTTCTGTTGAAAGCATGTTTCTCTGACTCCCTTGGACTTTGTGGCCTGAAATCTTGCCTCTTGAACTACTGACTGACCTGGACCCTCTGGACCTTGGAATTGCCTTGCTAAACCTGCTTTTTTGGACCCCTGGACCCTTGGATTGTTTGACCCTTCTCTATTGGACATTGAACTGGTATTTGGATACTGTACTTTATTTTGTTTTTGTATTTTTAAAAAACTCTAGTTTTGGTTATAAAGCTCTGCTTGGCTATTTTGAGCTATTATCAGCAGTCTAGGCAGCTTTCTGTGACAGATACTTTCAAGAGTTGTAAAAGTTCCTCCATGCAAAGGATTAACACTTCTGTAGGTGTAACCAGAGCAAGGTGCTGACTGGCCATAGAACAATATAAAATGCCTTTCCCCATTATTGGCTTTAATATCATCTTCTGTCTGGTTGAGAAAACTAGGTCTTGACTTTGTTTTGCTAATCAGTTTGGATCAATGGGATAACCCATGATTATCTTGAAACACTTCAGGAAGTTCAGCACTGGCTGGATTCGGGACATCCTCAGAATCAAATACCACTACTGTTGGAAGAATGCTGGGCCTGCTGTCAGAAAGAAAGCAAGGATGGGACCATCCTTGCCTCTCTGGTGAGGGAGTTCCAAAGTCTGGGTGCAGTCATCTTCACTTGTTTCTCTCCCTCTCCCTTGTTCCCACCAAATGAGCCTGAGAATGTGGCTCTCCAGATACTGTTTTAGCTCTAAGATGCTCCTAAAAGGAGATGCAATCCTTCAAATAGGAAAGGATATAAAACTGACAACATAAGAGTAGTGCACTGACTACTGATTGGAGGGGAAAGTTCCTCTAGGCTAAAAGTTTTAAAAATGGACAATTGACTGGAGTGACTCCACGTGAGAATGAGGTAGAAGGACAAGCTGATTTTGAAGAGAAAAAGTCTATACTCAATGGAAGCTGTTTCTCAAGTAAAGAAGGTGGAAATGGCATGGGACCTAAAATTCTACTCCCGGCCAGTCTAAGTGGGGTGCATCTAAACTTAAGGGACTACAGACTAAAACACAAACACAAGATTTCCTCATTCTCTGACATGAAGATGACTGGATATTGAAGCAGTAGAGGGCAGGTGTCAGAGACAGGGGGAGGGGGAGAGACTCTGTGTCTCTCTATTTAACCCATTTCCCAAATTCATCTCCTAAAAATGAAGGGAACATATCTGGGTGATGCAAAATATGACCTCCATATTGTTCTATGCAAGTTAAACAGACACACACGTGTGTGTGCTTTGAGGGCAGAGATGAATATGCCTTTCAGGTACTGATAATGCCTCTTAAGTAGTCTGGGCAGTAGAGAACAATGGGCTGCATAAGACAACAAACAATTAAATATTTATATCCATCCTCTTTCAAATCCAGATGGATTTATATATGCCTTTCTGGAAGCAGTACAATACCTAACATTGGGGGTGTACCATACGGAGCTAGTATGGCAAGTCTCTATTCAGTGGAGGTAAGCAATATAGTTAAGCAATTCAGCAGGAGGGGCCAGTTGTAGTAAGACAACCAGCCTGTACTTTAGAATAAAGCTTGGCTTTTTCCCAAGGTGGAAAAGGTCTGGGCCACAGCTCTATTTCTCAAGTATGAATTCTTAACAATTTGTGCAGACTCTGGCAAGAGACAGCTTTTGTGCCTCATGTATCAAAGTCTAATTTTCATATTTATTGAGCATAACTAATAATAATACAAATAAACAAGAAATCAGAGAGGCAGATGCAGTTCATATAGACTATGGAGCAAAATAGACAGGCAGGAAAGAGCAGTTTGAAGCTACCTTTTCCAAAGCTACATTGAAACCCCAACAACAGAACTGACAGCTCTCAAGGCAGCTGGAGTGCACATATCATGACCAAACAGCAACTTCAAGCTGCACCATATTGTACTTAAAAAAAAATGTTCCCACCACCATCCCTGCTCACCTTCATAGGAACAAACTGCTGTCAACTTCAATCCCATTGCACGGTCATCCCTGTGAACCTGCACACATTCACAGATTAAGGGCTTCACCAGGACAGGACATCAGAGCTGAGGTGCACCCATGCAGATGCTGGCAAGGTACAATCATGTTGCCCCTTCACCTCCCTTCAACCCATGTCCCCTGTTCAACTGGTGTGTGTGTGTGTGTGTAATACTCATTTGTATGAGAGGTGTCACAGTTTCTCTTTTGGGCATTGCCACCCTCACCGCTTGGGTACAGCTGCTCTGTCCCTTTTAAATACACTCCTGCAAGGGGGTGGGCGGGCATTTTATATGCACAATTAGGGTTAGGATTTGGAAAAAGCACCCCTTTAGAGCCACTCTGGCATCAGTGCATTTATGCGTATGTGTGAATGTGCAAACTTCCTGGGAAGAAGCAGAAAAATCCAGCTTCATTTTAGTTTGGCTTTTCTTCCCACAGAGGGGCTTGGGAGTGCTTTCTGGCGGGCTACAAGGCATGCATCGTCTAAATGCCCCACCTGGAAGCTGGCCAAAAACCTGCTTATTTTGACTATCTCTTTTGCCTCTAGGTCAATCTTTCAAATCTATGGTGACAAGGAGCACCAAGGAGAGTATGACTGAGAGACAATAACCCCACCCAGTTTGACTACACAGATCTCAACTATATAGGCCATACCCACTTCAGACAGATTTTTATCAAGACCACAATAGTGGTAGAAAACTTTAAAATGCATTTTCCCACCAGAGTTTAATAAATGGGAAGTGCTGTGATTGCTATTTACATAGCTAAATTTTATAAAACATCAAAGAGACACATTTAGCAGCACATGTGGTTTGACAAGAGTGAGGGGGGAGAGAAGAGAGAAGAGAGATACAGACATCCTCAGCATGTAACAAACTATACCATTTATGTAACACGTTAAAGGTTTAAATGTATTAAATTGTTACTATATATAGTGATGACCCCTCTTTAAGGAAACTGATCAATTTTTGACAGCATAATCTACTGCATTGCTCTGCTATACTTTCCCACTGTTAGAATTTCAGAGACCAGGCAGCAGTTCTCACCAAACCAAACCAAAATTCCAATGCACTGATTCCTTTCACAAGAGTAATGTTTCTTAATGCACCTTGAAAACTAGAATTATTCAAACATTAAGGATCTTGTGTTCTTATTCTCTTTATTAACTAGGGGCCTGTACAGACAGGAGGCATGCAGCTGCCCCTGTACTGGCTGGATCAGGGCTGCGGCCACCATGTGCCACAGCCCTGATCCAACCACCGGGAGCACAAAAAGGAGCTGCAGAAAGCAGTTCGTTTTTGCATCCTCCAAGGGTGCCATAGCCACAGTGGCATGGCTGTATGATGCCCTTTGGGTGCTGCATTATGTGGATGCAGCACCGGAGGGGTGTCATCATGGTGCATGCCGTGTGGACTGGCATGTGCCAAAACGGCACCCTGGACATGCAGTGTGTGGATGCTGCACCCTAACTCCACCCACAGGCTGGCCTTTTGGGCCGGTCTGTACAGGCCCTGAGTAAATTATTTTTGTTTGCTCCATTTTTCTATTTCTGTGTTATTACACTTTTGCAAAATAAATCTGAGGGATGTTTGTTGCAAATTACCTCAGAGTGCATTGTCCTGCAGCAGACATTAGGAGTTTTGAACAGAAGTCACACAATATTTTGCAGACTAAAGCCTGTTAAAAGCCAATTTGTGTCCCTGTCTTTCAACATTTGTGGTTTGATCACTATCTAGATCCTGCTTGTATGTTCCTGATGAGTTCTGAAGCTGCCTGTTCTTCAGCATACTGATAATTCCTCCTAGATTGAGATGCTAATTATTTCCATTTGATAATTTCCTTTCAGGGACAGGTTCAAGTACAATTATAAAATGCAAAGGATTTGTTTTCTGCTGTAAATTAGAGAAGTGCATCTACCAACAGGACCATACGGCCACCAAAGATGAAGGCAAAGAACAATTTAAAATCTGCAAACTCCCTACAGTGAGCCAATTATTCTCTTGGAAGATGCTGTTTCTCTCAACGTTCGTTTTGCATTAACAATGAAATTTCGATCAAGCATTGTTTTGCATTATGTTCAACTGTTTTGCAGAAAAAAATTAACAGGGGGAGATATGGACATCTCCCCCTCCTGCATGTTCTGGTGCACATCAGGCCAAATCTGTAACAATTAAGTTTTATATTTAAAATTCATTGTGCTTAGAAAAAATGTGGCATGTATTCATTACACAACAAAGGCAAAACAAAGAAGACAAAATATATGGTACTGGGATTAGAAGCGGCATTACATATAATTATACTAGGGAAGCATTACATATACTTATACTTTTTTGTTGTTGTTATGCACCCTTGGATCTCGACCCATGGCAACTGTAGATGAGACATCTCCAAGACTCCCTATGCTCCACTGCGCTGCTCAGGTCCTGCACATTCATACCCATGACCTATTTAATAGAGTCCATTCATCTAGCATATGGCCTTCCTCTCTTTCTGCTTCCTTCTACCTTTCCTGGCATTATTGTTTTTTTTCAGTGAGTTATGCCTCCTCAGGATGTGGCCAAAATAATAGCCTCAGTCTAGGCTTCCAGAGAGATTTCTGGTTTGATCTGCTCTAGGACCCATTTGTTTGACTCCTTGGCTGTCTATGGTAACCTCAGCCTTCTTCTCCTGCACCACATCTCAAATGAATTGATTTTCTTCCTATCTTCTTTGTTAACTGTCCATCTCTCACATCCATATATGATAATAGGGAATACAGTGGCTAGTATGATCCTAACTTTTGTGCTTTGTACGTCTTTACATTTAAGGATATTTTCTAGTTCTCTCATAGATGCCCTCCTCATTCTTCTAATGAAGATTTTTATACCTGGATGAATCACTGGGAAAACATCACTCAAACGTGGAGGAAGCACATGTGTGAGGAAGACTGGCGCACATCCTCAATTGTCATGCAGTTGTCTACCATCCCTGAATCGTCTCAAGGGGAGCGGATTTCCTATGATTGCATGATGAATGAGGAAGCGTGCCAGGCTTCCACACACATGTGCTTCCTCCATGTCTGAGGAATGTTTGAGTCACGTTTTCCCAGTGATTCAGCCAGATATGTAAATCTTCAATGATTTTTTTGACTGCAGTCCTCACTCTGATCAATATTTGATTCCAGGTATGAAAATTATTTTACTATTTCTATTTCCTCATTGTCTAGCTTGAATCTGTATAAATTTTCAGTGATCATTATTATTTTTTCTTTACGTTCAACAATAAACCTGCCTTTTCACTTTCCTCCTTGATCTTCCTTAGTACTTGTTCCAAGTCTGTGATGTTTTCAGGTGGTGTTATGGTGTCATCTGTGTATCTTAGATTGTTGATACTCCTTCCTCCTGTTTTCACTCCTCCTTCTTCCATGTCCAATCCTGCATTTTGTATAATATGTTCTGCATACAAGTTGAACAGATAGGGTGACAGGATGCAGGCTTCTCTGAGCCCTTTGCCAATATTATACTAGGAAAGTTTGTTTAAAAAAAAACATTATTATTGATTACTATTTTGACAAATGACTGTTCCAACAGTGGAAAAATCCCCCCCCAGGAGGAATAACAGATGAGCAAGATGTTTGTGGAATTTTCTCTGGGTATTCAATGTTCTGCAGGAATTATTCTGTGGGGCAGGGGAATATATATTGGTGGTTGTGCATTTTTAAAAATCCCCACTTTTTAATGCAGGTTTGTATAGAAAATGGGCTTTGTATGCAGAAAACACTGTTTCTTACACAGAAAATACAGAATGGTATTCTCTTCAGAAAGAAAATCTTAATCATTTTGGAGCATTGAAACACTAAGAGAATACTGTATTTTGTATCTCTAACATATATAACATAAGTTAATCATGAACATCTAACAGAAGATCTTACTTTACATCTATTTGTATCAACACATATGTATTTATTCCTTTCTCTATGGTATTCTATGAAGCAAACAGGGTGGTTCCAATTTCATCTACATAAC
>NC_056526.1:113717814-113812001 GCF_019175285.1 Sceloporus undulatus
TGTAAACATTGTAAGAGACAGATTTGTCAAAGGCTAGTAAATTTAAAGGTTGAGCAAGTGTTTCTTTGTTTTAAAAAACATGATATTCCTTCTCAGAGTTTCAAAACTGCAACCCTAATTAATCCCACCCTAAACTTGCTGAAGCTGTGCTGTCAAAAAACCTTTCAGTCTAGACTTTAAACTCCTCCTACTTCAGAGATGTTGGAAACTATTTATTTCTCTCCCCCAACCACCACCACCACCACCCATCCTGGCCTTAATTTGAGCTATTATTGTGACAATAGACTACTGGAGGTTTGGGTATGTCCTGTTACTTCCTCACTCTGTCCCTTCTAATCACCTTTTTGGGTCTTTTCTGCCAGCTGAATATATCAAAAGAATACTTCTGTTATTAAAATGCTTTGTTGGCAAAGCACTGAGATCAGCCAAAAGACTAAGTTTATACTGACAGAAGAGCATTTCTGCTCCCAGAAGAATATTATGTTTAATCCTGTACTCCTACAGCTTTGACATCTTTTAATCACATTTCCATTTTAAATAAATTATACCTGTCATGTTAAAATTAACATGTTTCTGATTCCAAAAGAGACTAAGAGCCTTGACAGATTGGCATCAGGGCAGACTGGGGGCATGACATCCACATGATGCATGCGCCAACTCCACCCCCAACCTGGCATGACTCTTCTTGCCCCACCACATGGTGGACGGCATCAAATTAAATCTGACTTGATTGTGCTGGTAGTCCTAGGAATACAAATGTAGCTGAATTGACCACAGGAGGCCAAGGCAGATGACACAGTGCCAAAGGAGCACTGAAAAGCTGTGGCATTTGCAGTCACAGGGCTTCCATGGTGCAAAAAGGAGCCACTTATTGTGGCTACTTTTTGTGCCATGGAAAGGCCAGATTGGGGCCTCAACATGTAGTTGCTGCTGCCCTGATCTGGCACTGAAAGAGGTGGCCCCTTCAGCCCCTCAAAGGGGATAAATTATGTATTTTATTGTTAAATATATCCCTGTCAAGAAAGAACTATGAAACAAATATAAAAATAAACATCCTGATATCTGATAGGGACAAGTATTGACCATATCAGATAGCCTTAAGGATCATATATAAAGATGTCTTGTAAAATATATATATGGTGTGTTGAGGAAGAGGTTATTTATAACAAACTGTAAAATGATTTAATAGAGAGAGAGAAAGAGAGCAGAGCCAGTTTCAATATCTTTCTTGTTTACAAGGACCAATGAGTCTTAGCAAATTAAATCTGACTTGATTGTGCTGGTAGTCCTAGGAATACAAATGTAGCTGAATTGACCACAGGAGGCCAAGGCAGCAGGTGTTTGTGGTACGCCTGGTGAGGTGAGCAAGGGCCTGAAGACTTTACTTTGGCACTTCTGCCTCCCTGTCTTGCAGTGTGGCATGCTGTGTCAACTATTACTTGGAATTAATTCAAAAGAACTACTTGTTTATTCCTTTCTTTTTTAAAAAAAAAAAACCCAGCTATACTGAGTGTGCTGTTTTGTTTCATAATGAAAGGAATATGCTGTGTGCTTCTGGCATTCTTTCTGATCTATGAGAAAGACAGGTTTTATAGCCAGAACTACTGCTTAAAATGTGACAAAACACCACAGTCGGTTTAATGAAGAATTGTTACAAAATCATAAGAAAGTAGGGTTGAAACAACCTGCCATGGAAAGCATCTGGGTAAGTATCTGTTTTGCTCCTGTACACCACTAGCTTGGCCAAAAGGAGCTCTCGCACCCTGTCTCAAATCCCCCAAGGATGATGATGATGATGATGATGATGCTTTATTTATATAGTGCTATAGATTTACACAGTGCTGTACATACAAACAATAAAATGGATAAAGTAAACCTGCCCATGGCGTACAGTCTAAGAAAGAATAATATATATCTCGTTCCCCTCCGCAGACAGATGGATCACACCAGCCCTGTAAAGCTCAGGTAACTGAAATATAATTAGCATGGTGGGTGGGGTGAGACAGGAAATTACCCAAACCAGGTAATTTCCAGATTAATCTTCCTTTGAGTTATATCTATATGCCTGTGGTCTCCCTCTCCTGGTCACACTTGTCTAGGAAATATAGAAAACCACATAATTTGAACGTCTGGGCCTGAAGACTAAATCACATAGGGAGCTGAAGAAGTGCTATGTCTCAGAGGACATCCTTTACTGGAAGGTTTGAGGGGCAGCAAGAGAGTTCTTTTCCTTTCCTCTTTTAATTGAATTACCAAATTATTCAGGATTGGTATTGATAGAGCTCTGCCATGTTTATTTTATTGCTGGAGGACATGACTGGCTAAACATGCAGAAGGTGCATGTTGGTGGCACTGTTGAAAGATAGGGTCTAGCAACTGGAGGTCTATGTTTCTAATCTTCTGATCATTAGGGACCATGAGGTTATCTCCATGAGGTAATTAGGACCATTACAACAATATTGAACACTTAGCACATGGAAAACATCACTGGGGACAAGGTCAGTTCCCAAATACAGGACAAAGATGCTTGGAGGAATGTTACACATAGAAATAGAAGGCTCATGAAACTAACAGAGTTTGGAGCTACAAAAGGAGACTCACCTGGAATACTGTGTCCAATACTGGGCACCTCAATTTAAAAAGGATGTTGACAAGCTGGAACATGCCCGGCATAGGTCATGTTTAAATATCTGAAGGGATGTCATATCAAAGAAGGGAAAGACTTGTTTTTCATGGCTGTAGAGACTAGGGATCAAACAGACCGGGAGCTTGGAGTGCCCTCCAGCTGCTCCTGTGCCAGTTGCTCCCTAATAATAGTAATAATAATAGTAATGATAATAAATGATTTATTTACATCCCACCCAATCACAGGGAATCCGGGCAGGTTCAGCATTGGACTGTGGCAATCAGATGCTGTGGTCCCAATGCCAGCCACTGCCATGGGTTTGGACCAACTTAGGTGGCCATGGAGTGACTTTGGTCTGATCTAGGGGCATGCAGCATCTGTAAACCACGCCCCTGGATTGACTCGAAGGTGACACTTTTGGGCCATCTGTTTCAGTTCTAAGACAAAGAGCAATGGATTCGAACTGCAGGAAAAGAGATTCTACCTAAATCTGAGAAGGCACTTCCTGACTGTCAAAGCTGTTTGACAGTGGAATATGCTGCAACAGAGTTGGTAGGCTTTCCTTCTTTGGAGGTTTCTAAACAGAGGGCCATCTTCTGGGGGTGTTTTGATTGGTGTTCTTTCATGGTAGGGCTCTGGACTCAATGGCCCCTGTGGTCTCTTCCAACTCTATGACTCTATTAAGCTTACTGCACAGCCCTCAGGGATGGCATATGTGTGTGATGAAAGGGAGTGGGATGGGAACAGAAAGGGTGCTATCACCCATTTCATTGCACACCAGAATGCCGCTGCCACTGCCAGAAGTTCCCATTCCATTCCCAATCCATTCCAGAGGAGGCAATTTTCAGGAACTGTTCAGAAGTGTTCCTGAAAATCTCCTCCTCTGAGAGTGTCAGCAGCATTTTGTCGTGCAATAAAATTGGTGATAGCACCCATTCTGTTCCCATCCCGCTCCCTTTCATCACCCCTCAATCCCGCCGCTGGGGGCTGTGCGGGAACCTATGATTCTAAGCAATACTCTGGAGAGTGACAACAAGCTACATCCATTTCTTTTCCATCACATCCATCCATACATCATGCATGCATTTTCCATTTCATACATCCCCTATTCTGAACAGTGGAATGTGGCTAATATCAAAAAAGAAAACACCATAGCCTAAGAATTTAACATTAAATGATTCAAATAAGAATCTGAGACAGCCAAGATGTCTTAATTCAGCTTGTTTAATATTCATACACCTTTGAAATCAATAAGTACCTGCCCAGAGCTGGATCTATTATGCTGAATAAAGCAGTTGGTTCAGACAGCAGATTTGGGGTATCATGAAAGGTTAGCAAGTTAATTTATTATTGTATTTTTACTGCTTAAGATGAGAAGCAGTCTTGAAAAGTGATATACTCAGAAGTCAATGCCATTACTCTGACAACTTTGTCATTCCATTGATGTGAATAGGCCATATGTCTGGCATTGTTTATTACTATCTATCTATCTATCTATCTATCTATCTATCTATCCATCCATCTATCTATCTCTGCACTGTCAATTCTGAAATCTGCATTTTGGATTGAAAATCCAAAAAAGAAATTAAAGAACTTTTTGTGCATAATTAATGCTACTTAGTAATGAAAATGGCAATACAATTTATTAAATTAGTGGTACTTAAATTATTCACTTTTCTCATTAATTCTGTGGAATGTGCTTAGCTTCAGTGAATACATGTTAATTAATAAAGAACTTTCTCTACAATGCATTTATAGTAAGTGAACCTCAGAAACCGGCCCGACTGAAAAACAGTCAATATTTTCCATGCAGCAAGTCTGTCAGTGATGTGGACAAAACAGAAACATGAGAGATTGTCTAGATCTAGAACTAGATTGAGCAAAAACAAAAACATCCAATATATACCTTAAGGAAAATAGGGGAAAGGAGAATTATAACTGTTGCTGGGCAGAAAAAGAATTAGACGAAGAATCTGTGAAAATCACCCAGTAATTTGAGGAAAAACAGTTTCATGAAATGACTTCTTCCTCAACTTGTTTTTTTTGAACCATTCTCTGATTCTTTGTTTCTATGCTTAAGAGAAAAATCATACTGAAGTCTGCTTCGGCATGCATAAGGTACTCTCCCAACTGCCCCTCATGTTATGTTGATCATGCTCTGATGATGATGATTTCTTTGCATAAAACATGCTTGTTTCTTTTGCTAGAAAAATGCCATAGCTTAATGCTGTGGGATTCTGGAAACTGTACTTTTGTGAGACATTTAGTCTTTTCTGTCAGAGAGCTCTGGTGCCACAATAAATAATGTTTATTTAAAGCACCCTTTCTATCATTACATCAGAACACATCCAATAAAAAGCAAACGATAAAACACCACATTATAAAACAATAAAGTATTAAAATACTAAAATAATATATTAGTATACTAAGACCAAAACCAAACAAAATCCTCCTCAGTCACTACCCATCTCAACCACTTTATGCATACTCATCAACTTAGGCATGCTCAGCAACATGCTCCAGTGAATTGAAGAAGGTATTCAAACCTTTATGAAAGTGGGGGGATCAGATTCTCCTCCAACCAGAGGTGCAAAGGAAGGGTGTTCCACAAATGTGAAGCCAAATCCTGAAAGTCTTGCAGCCTTGACAGAGCTGTGTGCGTTGGTGGAACTGCCAATAATTCTTTGTCTGAACATCTTAAATTTCTAGATGGTACATATCATGCTAGTTGAGCTGCCAAATATGGGGGAGGCATAGCAACTTAAATACTAGGACCAAAAGCTTATGATGAGCCCTGACCTAAACTGGAAGCCAGTGGAGTGATCTAGAAGAAGCAGAGAGATGTGAGTATTTGGGAAGGTTTAAGACAACCCGGACAGCACTGTTATAAATCAGGGGAGTAAGAGATTAAGAAGGCAAACCTCTGGTAGGATATTACAATAGTCTAGGTGTAAAATAACTTAGGCCTGGATAAGCAAACAGGCAGTCTCAACAGTGGATGTTCAAAGATGGAAGTTACATGTCATAGCAGTTGCCCCAATAAAGGGGTGTACGGACAAACAATCATCCAGCAGAACTCCAAGGTTTCTGGCATCTGAGACAAGGGCTAGTGGATAACACTGTAGACATAATGAAAGGCATGAAAGTGGGGCTACTGGGTGGTCAGGCTGAAACACTAGGATCTCTGTTTTGTCAATATTCAGTTTAAGACAATAAGTGGTTATCCACCCAGAAACACTCAATAGGCATTCAGTGATGGACTTGCAACAGTAGCATCTATTGAATCAAAACTCTGGAAAATCTTAGTGTCATCTGCATAGATATGATATTGGAAACCAATCTCTGAAATAAGAAGTCAAAGAGGAAGCGTATATAATAAAAGAAAAGATGACCCAATACTGATCCCTGAGGTACTCCTACAGTTACAGGAAAGGCTGATGATATAGCTCCCTGAAATGAAACAGCAGTGGAATGATCCAATTTTTTTTTTAAACCAGGACAGATTATTCCCTGTTATTCCCAATGATGCCAACCATAGTAGCAAGATCTGATGATCCAAAATGTCAGAGGCTTCAGAGAGATCCTTTAGGATCAGGACCACTGTTTGATGCTGAGCCTTTGCCACTACAATCTCATTTACTAGCTGTTTCTGTAGAATGACCTGTACGAACCCCTGATTTAAATGGATCAAAAAGAAAATTGTGTGTCTTCAACTAAGGGATCAATTGGGAAAGGCCCACTTTCTCCAAAACCTTAGAGAGAAATGGAAGCAGAGACACAGGATGATAATTAACACCAAGTGAAATATATAAGTGTTCTCAATATACTGGACATGACTAGAACACACAAACACACTTAGCACTACCTTATTAGCTCTCTGTGTCACAGCTTCATTCTCACCCAACAAATTGGTTTGGAATAAGTGAGGTGGTCTATTGTATGGACTGCACATTTATTTGCACCTTTAGTGACCAAGCCAAGATGGCTTTGAATAACAGGTCATTCTGGCTAATAACACTATTATATGTGGCAACTCCACAGTGCACCCAATGGCACAAGATAAAATGTTCCCTAGAATTGCAGCTGACACAGAACACTGAAGCAACAAGGTGTTCAAAATAGTTACAAGAAGCTCTTCCTTTAATAAAATAATTCTATCATTTGAAGTGCTGCATTTTGTCTCTTCAAGGTATTGTTCCAACATATTCGATCTGACTGGGTTGGAAGCTTGCAAGAGCAATTTACAAGATAGGTTGGATGGAAGTCGATTGTGCACTAAATGGGTTATTATATTAAGCAAAAGAACTACATGACAGAGACTGAAGTAATTTTTTAAATGGGACTGTTAGCTCTTGGCTGAGATGTCAGGTGTTATCTATAAATGCTGAGCTACAAGGACAAAGCTGGCACTGAATAACACTTTGCTCCACTTTGCTCCACCCCAGTGACATTAATAGGGGTTGCACAGGATACACATCACTGCAGAATAGATCCTCGAGGGCATCAGCCACTAATCCCTTCATCTAACATCATCTTGCTGATATTAGTAGACTGTTTACAGAAAGTTTTTAGACTGTGCAACTTCTGAATTTGTTTTCTTCCCCTGCCTTTATGATACTTGCAAATCGCACAATGGCTCAAATCAAACCACACACTCTTTCTGTGTAATGTTTACTACTGTCTCTAACCTGTAAGACCAGTCAGTTCTTTTAAATTTAGGTTGGAAAAAGTGATAATTTTGTACTGAAAGCTGATAAATTGTGTGCATTATCATCTTTGTTTTTACCATCAACAGATTTAATGTTACAGCATTAGGATTGCATATCCCATTCAACAGAAATTCATTAGCAAGTACATATTTGTTCTTTCTTCTATCCCAGAAGCCATTTTAAGGCTGAGGCAAGACACTTTACATGTTCAAATATATTTTCAATATTATCATGATTGTATTGTTGGTTACTATTACTACTACTACTGATCCTTGTGAATCGCAAGCAGATTTTTTGATAAGGACTGAGTTCTGTGTTATATCCCAGTATATGCTTTTGCAACAGATTCATAATGTAGAATTACATCAGGTGATAAAATTACCCGCTAGAAGTTCAAAGGCTACTCTATACTCACCATCCAAATTCTGTGTGGCAAATTTGAGATGGTCGTTTTGGCAATATCTAAAGAAAGGGGTTTGTTTGGGTTTTTTTTAATAACTTTGATAGATGAACATTTACCAGATGTGTCTGTTGAATGAATCTTTTCTTTTCTTTCTTTTTTGTTTTGTCATTCATGGAGATGCAAGCAACAATATTCCTCTGCACTCTGTACCCCACCAATAGTAGGTTATTGGACTGATATGGTAATAACATTAAAACAAGAGAAGGAGGAAGGGAGGATAAAAAAAAGGAAAGGGAGAAAGGTTTCACACTATTGAGCTTTCACCCAGAAGGTATGTAGAAGGTTTGCACTCCTAAGTCTGCAAACCTACACATGAGAAACTAACATTTTCTATACTGGAATAACTGGATAATTGCTTTTGCATTATGCCAGATGTAGGATACCTTTGTGTTGAAAAAAGGAGAGTGTCCTATGGAAATAAGGGGAAGATAGTTCTATATCTCCCAATGTATCAGTTGTCATATTGCCAAAATATGACATATGAGAGAAGTAATTTTGGATTTCTCTGTAGAATACATTTGTCACATTCAGCATACTGTGGTCCAGAATTCTTCTGCAACATACTTGTATTCAGTCACTTAGAAAGTGACATTTGTCACTTACAAAGAGAGGATTCCTAGATGGAATTCCCATCTGTAGGGATACACTAATATAGGAGCGTTACAGAGATGTATATATCCAGACATGCACAGCAGTTTTTCAAGCCCATGAACTTTGGCACTTGGCCCACTGCTGATTTTGCAGTGCATCCAAACATTTCTGCATTCTCTGAGATGCCTGTTTCTCTTTGGCTTGTCTCTCATGGAAGAGGTTTTTAATCTCTTGAGACCTTTTGAAAAGATTAGTGGACAGGTAAGGGCTTCGGATCAATATTTCCTTTCCTCCTAACACACACAAGAATGTAAGGTTTTGTGTGAGCTATGGCTGAGCGTTTAATGGTTCAGGCAGTCAGCTATGCAATTACTTGCATTAAAGGCATCTAATTCATTACTTGAAAAAGGTATTGTCAGTTGTCTGTATCTGTGTGCATGTAAAGAATGTATGGACACCAAGGAGAAAATACAGTACTCTGTGGGAATATATGAGAGGAGAATCCTGAATGTTGATTCTGAATTTTCAGGATTGTTAGGTTTTTTTTACTAGTACTTAACATAAATGTGGACATTTCATTTAATTACACACAATGCTCACAAATAACCTTGTTAGTGTTCCAACTGCTTCAGAGGCATTGCATTATAAAGGAAACTCTTATAACTATTCCATAAATGTTCCAATATTATGTTATCCCATTTAGCAGGTGAGGCTGGTAGACAATCCACAACTATTGTATGTTGCTTGAATAAGATAGCAGGATATAAAGTAGTGTAAGATCTTCTTGCCTCTAGAGGGGACTGTTATGTCAAAATGTGCTGGGCACGCTTCACTTCAATAAATGATCAACACGGACCTGGAATATTTTCAGTCAAGTGAACAAAACACACCGCTTCCTATTCCACATCTCTTGAGAGCTTCATAATTGTCTATCTTTTTCAAGGCCACAACAACAATTGTGAGCCAATCAACAATTTCTTTTCTTTTTTCTCCATCTTTGCCAAGTGAGCAGCTGACTGTTGGAATCTTCCCAATAATGTTGGATAGTATCCTGGATTTACTTCCCACCAGACAGTCTTCAGTCTCTATTGTCTCCTACTAAACTGGCTGTTAGCCTGTGTGAAAAGAAAGGTGGCACTTTATAAGTGCTGTGAAATCATCTGAACTCGGATCTTACAGAAATGTTAATGGAGATGTTTACCGGGCAACAGAAAGATACTGCTGGTGATGCTAGAATCACAGTATGGAAAGAATACTCATTTCTTTTCATTTTATGGTGAGTAATGGGTTTACCTATGTTTGGTAAAAACCTTCAAAGAATCTACTAATAACAATAAATAATAATAATAATAATAATAATAATAATAATACAAAATAGAATTAGATAAAAATAAGCAGGCAACAAATTAAAGAACATCAAATGTCAGATAACAATTGGATAAACGTTCCGAGGCATTGTGTTATTGTTTATCCGATTGTTATCTGACATTTGATTTGATATTTGATTTTTTTTAATTTGTTGCCTGCTTATTTTTATCTAATTCTATTTTGTATTGTTATCTATTGTTTTATATGTATTTTGTAGAATGTACGCCATTGGCAGGTTTCATTTTTATCGATTTTATTGTTTGTATGTACAGCACTATGTAAATCTTCAGCACTATATAAATAAAGTATGATAAATAATAATAATAAAAATAATAATTTATATTTTCCTGCCCTCCCAGGTGGAGCGAGGCAGGATTACAGTCATTAAAATGCATACAAAACATATCAATAAAATACAGTACAATAGTAATTACATTAAAAATTATGCTATCATCAGTTTACAATAACAATACAGTCATATAGCAGCAGCAAGATTATTTGCACTCAACAAGTCTTTTTGGGTAATTTATTTTCTCATGGTTTTCCCACAAAAAAAACAAATGAACATGCTTTCTGTGGAAAAACATGGGGTTTCTTTTGCACATGAAAGAGTGTATTCTTCCTGGAAAATGTAGCTGCCTCCACCGAAACTACTGTTTCCTGTATCAAAAAAACCAGATGTATTTTTAAATTAATGTATGTAAAGTAATCCCCCCCTCAAAAAAAAGGCTCTATAGGGTATATATACGCCTCAAAAATTGTGTACTTATCTTCATTATCTCCTGAAGTATTTGGGAAACAATGGAAACAATTCTTCCTTGTAAGTGAGGGCAAAGAATACAAAGATATATCTCTCCAGAACAGTGCTGGGGAAAGATATCAAACAACGGGTTAATTTGTCTTTGGAGAGATTTTGGATAATACATAGCAACAATTGTATTCAGCTGACAGTGGTGTATGTGGAGTTGTGCATTAGGGATTCTGACATGTAGCAATACATGAAAGTGCACAGAGTAGCATATGAATATGTTTTGCGACTAGGCATTGCCTTTGCACCTTGTGTGATGCAATTGCACAGTGGGTTGGCAGCCATATATTTTGACTTTCTATCTACATACATTAACCTACATTATTATTCAGTATGAGGATTACATATTATAACTGCCAGCAGATATTTATACTATCATAAAATGATGTAAGATCTTGGCCAAAGCGAACAGCCCATAGATACACAAGCAAAAATCACTTGGGGGAAAGAGAGGTCACAAAGGTGCAAAATGTTGAATAGCATGACTCTTTCATGGAAGTGCATTAATTGGAACTTCAGATGTTCCCCTTTAACTTGCATTCATGTGTATAAAACACAAGTTTTATTCAGCATGTTGGTCTTTTTATGGCTTTTTTATACCCTTTCATTGCCAAATAAAGTTTGCTTTGCTAAACCTTCACTCTGGGGCATCATGTACAATCTCTCTCATGTACAATCACCTCATGTACAATCAGAGTACCATTTGTTTCCATGCTTGCAATGTGGTTTGTTAAAAGAAAAAGAAAAAAATGAAGTTTCCAATATATATATATATATATATATATATATATATATATATGCATATTTGAACAATGTACACAAACACAGTATATTGTATGGGGGCAAGGTGTCCATTAAAATGTAGAAAAATCTGCTTCCAAATTGGAAAAAAAATGTTCTCAGAAATATATACTAATGTCCATCTACAAATAATAAGGCTATCTTTTGTAGAGCCACATTGGAATGTGCTTTCAATTGTAAAAACAAGGGGGCCAACAAGGTGGAGTCTGACAGGTACTCACATTCCTACATATAAGGTGAAATAGGTTTCCTTGAGCATGAAATATAGGACCTAGGAATGAGGAAAGAGTCTCATTTTAGCTTCATTTGGAGCCCACAGTTGAAGTTTTGTGGTGACAGTCATTTGGAAGGCTCTCCTTCTTCCAGGAGATGACCATTTCATGGAAACATAGAATATATGACTTCTAGTGGGGCAGGATGTGTTTGTCCATCATTATACAAATAAGGAAGAAGTAGTTAACCTGTCTCAGACAAGTCTGACGCATCCACACAAATTTTCAATGTGTAACTTTGGTGTGTTACAGACCGCCCTAAAGCCATTAGCTGCAGCGGGAAGCCCCAGCGGCCAGACCGCAAGGCTTCCAGCCTCAGCGAAAAAGAAGCGCTGAAATGGCGCTCCTTTTTGGCCCCCGGAAGTGGTGCCATGAAGCGCGCACTCGCGGCGTCACTTCCGGTGCCCCACGTCTTGACGCTGTGCATCCAAGACGTAAAAATGGCAGCGCCCATGTGGATGGGCGCTGCCATTTAGGACGCGCTCTGCGCGTGTTGGGAACGGGGCCGGTTAGCAAGGGGCAACCCTTCCTAACCCTACGATGCCCGGAGTGCGTCCTAAATGGCGGTCTGTAACCTGCTTTTGTTTTAAAGGTCTGGGCCTAATTCATCCAATACATCAGGTATCTCCCCACCTTGAATTTTGGACATAGGAAGCTTTGATCTACTTCAAGCACTAATAGCTGAAGTGAGTAGTAGTAGCTGAGGTGAATAATAGTAGTTGCCAACACTGGGTAGTGGAATTGCAAATACAATCTCCTATCATCATCAACAACAACAACAACAATATCAATCATTTTTATTTTTATTCATCCCCTGCTTTTCCCCCAAGATCACAACTCAGGGCGAGTTACAAATTAAAAATGATTGTAGTTAAAAACTAGGAGTTGAAAACATATAAAAGATCAACATTAAAATATAACCAAACTTTTAACAATATTAAAATAATTTAAAACCAACCAACACTTAGAAAAATAAAAACCAGTTTGAAAAAGTACAAATTAAAATAATATGGTATTCTTTTAAAAGCCCTTTCCTTTAAAAGCTTCCATTCTATCAAAATATAAGTTTTTGCCTTCTGATGGAAGGACAGCAAGTAGGGAGCCATTCCAGCCTTCCTAAGGAAGGAGTGCCAGAGCTTAGGGGCAGTTACTGAGAAGGTTCTATCTTATGTCCCCACCAACTATAATTGTGAAAGTAATGAAACTAAAAAAAGGGCCTCTTCTAAGAATCCTTGTGCAGACTGAAACAATTAAGATCACTCTTTCAGATAGCTCAGACCTAAGCTGTATAGGGATTTTTAGATCATAATAAGCGGGTGGAATTGTGCCCAGAAACAGCCCTACAGTCAAGGGCTGCATCCTCACTGCAGAAAGAATCTGGTTTGACACCACCTTAACTGTCACGGTTCAATGCTATGGAATTCTGCAAACAGTAGCAGAGCTCTAGGGCCACAACAAACAACCATTTCCAGAATTCCATAGCATTGAGCTTTGGCAGTTAAAGTGATGTCAAAACAGATTATTTCTTCATTGCAGATGTGGTCAGGGTCAGGAGAGCTGAATGATTCTTGTAATCAACCCCTAATTGAAACTGTGGTGGCAGCTCTACTATATGAAGTTTCGGAACACTTTTCAAAGAGAATCCCATATAGAATGATTAACAATGTCTTTGGCTACAATGCTACATTATGATGTAGTGGAATGTTTTATGGGTCATTCCATGGAAAAATAAATGTAGAGGCTGTAGAATGCAGTTCTTCTGCCATGTTGTCTCTTTTCAGAATAGTAAACCCATCACCCCTAGTCCAATAACAGCAACTTACATTCCATTTCCCAAATGACACTGGGGAAGTTTCTGTACATTTGGATCAGGTTTGTAATACATGGAATGTATGAAAAAAGTACGTGTTTGATAAGTTGTTTTATTCATTATTAATCAGTATGTGATATGCTTTATTTGACACCTTAAAAATAAATGGTTTCAGATGAAAGAGTAAAGTATCTCTTTGGTTTTAATTTAGAAGGAAAAACACGTGCTTCAGATACATATTAAATGTTTGGGAAGCATTGCTCTAGGTATTGCTTGATGATGGATTAACAATGGATCATTTCATCTTCTCTGAGTAAGCTTATGTAAACATTGCTACTGATTGAATTCACCCTTAGGTGCATCTCCTATTGAATCTGTGTAGAAGCTGAAGGAAGTGAGTAGAATGAAAACAAATTCTTTTCCTTAAGTGATGCAATAAATATATATATATATCAAGTATTAGCTCTGGCTGTAAAGAAATCCCAAATGTAGTATAGGTTATTGCTGCAGGCATAGTAAATCAATATGCAATAAGCCAACACTAGGAATTATGTATTCTAAAGCACTCCAAAATACAACTGTGGAGAAAATAATCCAGGTAGAATAAATTGATGCTTTAGAGTTCTCCATCAAGCAATTGGTGGGGGCCCTGGGATACTCTGTTACTTTATCCCAATAGTTTTTGAACTTTTTTTTAACCTTTGGATGATCTTAATCACATTTGTCTGTTTAGTGAGAAGCCCCTGAAAATTTCATACAAAATTTTGTGTGGCGGATTCCATAGCATGTTGTCAGAATAGCATATCCATAGCAAATGTTCAGACATACACTCAATTCATTCAAGCTGTTAGCCAACGATAACTAATACACAATCTGAACAAGCTAGCAGCGTGCTAGGAGCAATGATTTGTGCCACCTTTTCCATGAATCACAGAGCTGGAATCATAGAATCACAGCCCAACCCCCTTCCATTCAGGAATACACAATCAAAGCATTCCTGAAAAATGGAGCACAGCTTTGGTGGAGCTTATGGCATCTTAAGATGTGTGTGTCATTTAAACAGCATACCTCAAAAATGACCTGAAGCAGCTTTATTTTGGCCTGTCTGTTCAGGCCCAAAATTTTAGGATAACCTAAATATTAACAGCTTCTTTATTTTATTTAACTAGTTACAACTTATTCAAACATTAGAAATTGTATTATGTTATGCTTTAAAGCTGCATTTTGTTTTATTCTTTGCTGTCAGTCATCTTGGATCCATACTTAAAAAAGCAGATGATGATGATGATGATGATGATGATGATGATGATAATGATGATGTTGATCCCACCTTTTCCTCTGTTTGGAACCAACAGTTAAAATCTTGGTATAATATGTGCCTGAACTATCCAATAGTTCCCCATTTTTGTACAGGAAAGAATGACACGATTTAGGTCTAGCCCATATATGGGATGCCTCAATATTTCACTACATTTATGAGCAGGCAAAAAGCATCCACTTTTTCCTTCTATGCATGAAGATGATCAGTCACAAGTAGGTTTATAACCTTCTAAAGTTTGTTATATTTTAACTCCCATCTGCCTTAGCTACATGAGCAATGGCGAGCAATGCTGGGAGTTGCAGTCTAACAACATTTAGAAGACCAAATATTTCTCATCCCTGAACTACAGACCATGGATACTGAAAAACTTTATGAAAGGTAGAACATAGTTTCAAAAATGTACATTTATGCTAGATGTTTCAAACTGTACAGTGTTCCTTTAAAAAGGGGGAGGGAGTCTAACGACTTATCTTTTTTTTTTTGGTACAAAAGTGTTGATATGCTTTGTGCTCTGAGTCACTGTTCTGCTTAGGCTATCAAAAGATGAATTAACAATGTTACTGATGATACTAGTAGTATCACATTCTAATTAACCAAGTTCTTTAGAAACAAACAATCAAACAAGAGGCAAAATAAAGGACTTTTCCAATCTGTGGAAAATGCACATCTGCGCTTCTTTTTTGTTGTTGTCTGCTATTCTTCTTTTTAAAACCACAGTATGAATCTTTTTTCCTCTAAAATCCCAATCAGTTGATTTGTTAAGATCAGTGTACTATTTGGGGGGGGGGGGGGGGGGGGGGGGGGGGGAGAAGGGATTTCTTCTAGGCACTCGCTCTCTGTAGGACCTTGTAGGCTGAAGGCTTTAAAAACAGACAATTAACCAAATTGACTCAAAGCCCCCTCCCCCCCAAAAAAGTGTGGCTCAAAGTGAGAATGAGGGTGCATCTGCACTGCAGAAATAATCCAGGTTGATGCCACTTTAACTGCCATGGCTCAGTGCTATGAGATTCTGGTTCTTATATATGCTCCCTATTTTTGTGATAAAGAATGTATTGGAACAGGCTGGATCACTGAATGGATAATGTTGAAAGATGAAAAATTATTGACCTTAGAAGGCTTTGACAATAGATTCGGTTGGCATGCTTACTTATGGTATGGTAAAGCAACTGCTCACAAAGATTTCACACACCATGTAATAAGAAGATCTCTTCTAAAAGTATGGGAAAAGACCAGAAGAAAAATCTATCGGAAGATCCCATTGTGGCTATCTCCCCAAGAGGCATTTTTAGGGAGATGGAAATGCTAGATATATGGATGACTTACAAAGATATTTTATACAAAACAAAAGGTAAAACCCATTGAAGCATTAAAACAATTAGATCCAAAAGTGCATTGGTACTTCTACCTACAGCTTAAAGAGAGATTTAAGATGGACCAGAAAAAACAGGATTTTGAGGAAGATAAATTTCAATTAGAATTTTCAAAGATTTTGTCGGAATAAAAGAAAAAAAAATGCAAAATTACGTAGTTTTCTCAGGAATTTGGAACAAGAAAAAGAACCCGTCATGGATACTATGACCAAATGGGTCTTGGATTTTGGACATAACATTGAAATGGACAGCTGGAAACTGGCTAGAGAAAAAACAAGGAAATTCACAAAATCACAAAATCTCTGCAAAAACTTTTGGAAAATGGAACACAGATGGCACCTAACACCCAGTAAAATAGCAAAAATTTACCATACAGGACCCGGTTTATGTTGTAAATGTAACAAAACAGTCAGAACTTGGTTCCATGTTTGGTGAAGATGTCCAAAATTAAAAATTGTATTGGAAGAGTATACATACAGAAATAGAACATATGTTGAAATTCAAATTTGAAATGAGACCAGAGATATATCTGCTAAACAAGTTAGATAAGAAACCAACAGAACATTCTATAGTCATTGCAAGCTGTTTCTCAAACTCAAAGGGAAAAACAGCATGGAAGCTAAAACCCTTTTCCTATATAAACTAAGGAGGTGGGGAGTGGGGTTGAGCAAACCATAAAGGACTACACGCATGGATTTTCTCACTCTCCAATATGAAGAAGATGACTGGAGACTGGGGCAGCAGCATGCAGGTCTGACAGTGAGAGTGTGTGTGAGAGAAAGATTCTCTCTGTGTGTCTGTATTTAACCTTTGTCAGACTTGTGGGGTGGTCTAAGACTGAAAGGTCACCTCTAGTTGAGGCAAACATGACTTTATACAATATTTTTAAAACACCAACAAAAGCAAGAGCTTGCAAAATGGAAGAGGTGAAGTATCATTCAGATTCTGATAATGGCTCTTAGGTGGTCTGATCAAGATTGAACATTTGGGGTTTTGTACACAGGACAAAAATCCAATCAAATATATTTACTTTCTTTGACATCCAGATGTGTTTGCCAGCCTCTCTGAAGGCAGCCCAATACCTTGCTATGGAGAGTGTCTCCGTCTGAGACAGTGTGGCAGGATCCTTATTCAGGGGATGTAGATAAGACAATTAAGCACTAATGGTTCTCACTCCATGCAACCATTTCTTTGTCAGGTGTGGGAGAGAATGAGGGAATTTCCAGTTTTGCCATTTAAAATGAGGCATGGCTTTTCCAATTTGGACAAAGAAACCAAGACACCATCAGCCCTAGATTGTCCATTATGAATTCTTTAGACTCTGGCAGCTTTCCTGTCTTGTGTATCAAAGTCTAATATTCAGATTTACTGAGCATACCTTGCTACAGATTTTTGCACAGATAAAGCCACACATTTGCAGTGTCTGTTGCCAGCAATGGTCTAAAAACAGTTATCCCCTTTTGGATATCTAGCAACTTGTGGTGCAATCCAACCATTGGCTGTATGTGCAGTTGACTTTTTTAAAAAAAGCTGCTTCTGTAGATGATTAGAACAAGACTTGTCTATGCATGCTCTCTCCTTCTCAGCCTTTTCCTCTCTGTGTTGTTACTTTGGGATGTTCTCTGACATCTGCAATATGGTCTATGATGTGCACTTAACTTCCTGAGATCTGAGGTAAGAAAGAGGTAGAGAACGGCATGGCCCAAAGCATTTTTATTTATGACAACATCTTTTCAGCGCTCTTTGTCTGCATGAAAGGAAGCACGGTTTCAATTATTCCCTTGAAATGTGGATCAAGCACTCTTGCCAACACACATTCTGTCCCTTCAAACATTTCCTTGTCACTGAAGTCTACTGACAGTTTAAAAGCTAGGCCCTCTGCCAGGGTTAGTTCAGTTCTGTGCCTCATAGCTTTCAGATTCATTTTGTGTTGGTTCAAAACTGATGTTCAGATACTTCCTAATTGACAGCACCTGGCTTAAATCTGCAGTATCAGCACTGATTCCTCAAAGTACAACAGGAAAAGAGTTTTGAGAGAGGAATCAACATAAATAACTCAAATATGTGCTGTTCTCATCTATTCTGTTTGTTTTTCTTTATGCATTTATTTTGTCTTGGGCATTTTCAAGAAAACAAGGAACTATAATTTCTCATTAGATAATTCTTCCCAAAAGTCTCCAAAGGCTTCAGATGTTGCCTATGGGAACAGGGGAATACAGCTGTTTGGGTCAAGCTGAGTTGCCAAGTAATCCAAAATATGAAGCAAATCTGAAAGTTTTTGCTCCAAATAAAATAAAATAAAATATTTTAAATGAAAGATTTTGTGGAAAGAGGCTTGTTGCACATTCCTGAAATATCATCAAGTGTTTTCCTGAAATGAAATTTGACATAAATAATTAATTAAATAAATAAATAGAATTTTATGAACTAGGGAGCATCAAAAAACTGAATTACACCTATGGGAGGACAGATGTGGATCTATTATTATGGGGTGGTGACTCGATCATCAGTTTTAACAACAGCCTCCCTTTCTGTGTTGGAGGAGCAATCTATCTGCTGGATTCTATTTTCAAAAGGATTAAGTACTTGGATAGCTCCCTAACAGCAGGATCTATCCAGGTATGAACCTATGTTAGGAATATATATGGTCATCCCTGACATATGGCATGCTTTGGCTGAATAACTTCTTTTCAGAAGAGGGGACAAGGAAGGTCTAAAGAATGAACCCAAGCAGGAAGTATTATTTATTATTTTATTATTTATTTATTTACATTATTTATACCCTGCCCTTCAGCCCTAATGGCTCTCAGAGCGGCTTACAATTATTATTTTTAATAAGACGGTTCCCTGCCCTCAGGCTTACAATCTAAAAGACACGACACAAAAGGAGAAGGGAATAGTGGTGGGGAAGAGGATGAAGTCCAGTGGTTCTTCTCTCCCTCTGATGCCTGGACCAAGGCAGATGGACTAGAGAGAGGGCTCTTCTTCTTCAGGCTAGGCCTGGTGGAGCTGGGCCTGCCTGGTCACTCCCTCCCAGGCCGAAGGATGACAGTTATGGAGGGAGGAGCCTCTATCTTCAGGCTAGCCCTGATGGAGCTGGGCCAGCCTATTCCATAAGGAATAGAATAGAATATTCCTATTCTATTCTATAAGAATTAGTGGGAGAGCTGGGGATTCTGGTTGCTAGATGTCCTCTGGGACCATTGCAAACCAAGGGGCTAAACAGACCTGCACGATACACACACTGACTCCACCCCAAGCCATCGTCATGCAAACTGACATGGCGGGTAGCATTATGGCACTTCTGTGGCATGACGTTCAGATGACACACAGCAAAAGGAGTAGAAAGGTAGGCCTTCCCATCCGGCCTCACTAAAGGAACTGAACCCTCCCCACAAGGCATCTGACTCCATCTTGGCCTCCGTGGGGGTGAGAGGGTGGGCCAATGCCATCAGGCCTATCCTTAAGATACAGAGCCCTCAGTCTGTCCATCTGCCTTGGTCCAGGCCTCAGAGGGAGAGAAGAATGCTGGACCTTATCCTCTTCCCCTCAATCATTCCCTTCTCCTTTTGTGTTGTGTCTTCTTAGATTGTAAGCATGAAGGCAGGGAACCGTCTAATTGAATGATTTTATGTACAGTGCTGTGTAAATTTACAGCGCTATATAAATAAAGCTTAATAATAATAATAAGAAAGTCCCACTGTGGTGCCAAAGGTGCCCTTTTCCCGGCTGCAGAAGGAGCAGCATTTTGCCACTTTTTTTAGGGCTGGGAAAGTGCTGGATCAGGCCTGTGGTGTGTGGTTGATTAATGTGGGAATACATTCAAGAGATAATATCATACACAACATCTGGAGAGAAACCAGTTGCCGAGGAATACTAAATGGCCAAATCAACAGAAGTGGCCAAATCAACAGAAGGGGCAACTTGAAGGAGTTGCACTCCTTCAGGCTGCTGGGTGCAAAACACCCATACCAGAGACATGGGCTGATTAAATTCAATTTCTACTTTAAATGGCTGTGCTCCCTGTTTCCAGCTCCTTCACATTCTAGACTATTTCACATCTTTGGCTTCTTGAGTTTTGCATTCTATTTGGACTACTCTGTGACCTTCTGCACTCAGTTTTTTGCTTCAGGTTGCACTCTGAATCTGATCTCAGCCTGCTTCTTAACCAGCTTTTCCTCCCATTCTTTTTAAATATTGGAGCCTCATGACTTCCCATGTTTGACCCAAAGCTGACTTTGACTCAACTCCTAGCTGGTTCCTGCACTGTGGGTTTGATCTATGATGACACATGCCACCCAGATGTAAGACACAATAAAAGTTTGCTAACTACAACCTTTTTTAGTTTGGGGGAGAGGGATATGGGAGAATATTATATTAAGTATTTTTTGAGTTCTTTGCTGTCTGACTCTGGAAATGTTATTCACCCATGGCATCATATGAGACCTCCCTTGTGACAGATACTGAGGTTTATTTTGTTTTTCTGTTTTTGTCATGTTCCTTAAGTGAGTAAGGGGAGTTTTCCATCTCACCTTAGAAATATTTCTGTGATGTGTCTGGTGTACAATTGCAGGAAAACTGTCCAATCTGATGACGGCATGCCTGCTAGGAATTGTAAAAGCCCAGCTATTGTACTGAGTCAGTGTTTGTGAATAAAGGACAAAGGAATTTTTGTCAATTTTTAGTGGCAGGCATATTTGAATATAAGTGTACTGCTATACACTTAAAGCAGGAATATTTCTCACCAGGGCACAGTCTAAGGTAGAATACTGTAAAAATATTTATGATTTTATGTTGATTTTGTGTAGCTCTTTAATAACCCTTCAGAAAAGAGTCAAATAATCTTATCCTCTATCAATGTAGGTTCACTGAATGCACGAGTTCATAATGTGACCTTCATCACTGAAGAAATCATGGTGTCTTAGCATTTCAAGAATGTTAATAGTTCTGGGCATCTCATCTTTTTCTCTACATCACCTTCACCCATATATTTTAAAATTATGTGGCATGAGAAGATAGAATGCAGTCATATGGAGATCCAGTTACTGCTATTATGATTTTTATTATTATTAATTATAGTTTCACATAAAGTACATAGTTTTGTAACTAATACTATAAGCTGCATTTAGGATGCAAAAGATTTCCATTTATTCAAAAATGTGGGAGTATTTTCATCCCTTTTAATTAGGCCAGCACAGTTTACAAGTGGATGTATTACACATTAAGTATTCCTTAATCAGAATTCCAAAATACAAAATATTCCAAAATACAAAATTGTCCACATGGGTGGCTGAGAAAGCAACACATTTAATTTCTGATGGTCCAATGCACACAAACTTTGCTTCAAGCACAAAATTATTTTAAAACCATTATGTATAAAATTACCTTCAGGTGTATACAAAATAGAAATGAATTTCAAGTTCAAACTTGGGTCTCATCTCCAGCGTATCTCATTATTTATGTGCAAATATTTAAAAATCTGAAAACACCAAAATCCCATACACTTCTGGTCCCAAGCATTTTGGATAAGGAAGACTGAACCTGTTGTACATTTTGCAGGCCTATTTAACAAACTTTCATAAAGACACATTATTTTATAAAACTCTGGATTCTTTTTATAAGACTGCAATCTGAATGTTACCCTAACCTCATGGGTCACTCTGTAGTACTATTGATTCATGCCAGACAACCTAGGAATATTAGGAAGATGAAGCTGACCCCTCATGCCCAATTTTCTAAGTGTTGGTATCACTGATTTTAAATTTCTCAGAAGAAAGGTGTGTGTGTGTGTGTGTGTGTGCGCGCACGCGCGCACATGCACGCACACGCTTTCTGAAAATATATTTTTCTTTCCCTGACATCCTCATTTTACTTTAATTTTTTTAGGGGGGATGAAAGTGGATGGAACACAAAGCCTTCTTTGCAGAATATTTTCAAATGCTTTTTTTTTAAATGGCGTCCGCCTCTTTTTGAGAGTTTGGAAAGTAATTTAGGAGAGAAATGAATATAAAAACATGCTGAAGAATCAATAACTGAACAGTGTGGTCCTGAAAACTATCCCACCATTGCTCAGTTATGGATGGTTAAGCACATCATTATACTCATTCACTTTAAAAATAGCTTTCCAAGATTTGCATTTTCCTATGATAATTTCCCAGAATGCCAATAAGTCTTGAATATTTAAGGGGCTGCAAAGAGGAGGTCAAACAGTTGTTTTGCTGCCGCACCAATTGTTGATTATCCTGGCTTGTTTCCTTAAAGCTAATATTGATTAATCAATTAATTTTATCTTAAAATTAATATTAACTGGACTATCAGCTCAGATAGATGCAATGGAAAGGGGCACTTGTTATTAGATTCAGCTGATAAGCTAGCTGTGACCCTTCCGGGACCTGAGGGACCTAGAAACAGTGGTACATGTGCTGGTAACCTCACAACTGGACTTCTGCAATACACTCTACATGGGGCTACCTTTGGGCCTAGTTTGGAAATTTCAATTGTTTTCAAAATATGGCAGCCAGATTGGTTGCCAGAAAAACTAGAGACAAATACATAACACCAGTTTTTAAATCTGTGCACTGGCTGCCTATTAGTTTCCGGACACAATACAAAGTGTTGGTAACAAATTTAAAGCCCTTCATGGCTTGGTTCCAGCTTACTTGCAGGAATACCTCATTCCATACAACCCACCCTGCACATTTAGGTCCTCTGTGTAGCCAAGGAAAATCAGGCTGGCTATAGCCTCCCAGAGGGCCTTCTCATCTGCCACTCCTAAGTTATGGAATGGCCTGTTGGGAGAGATCCAACATATCACCAATCTTCATGACTGTCACGGCCAGCCACGAGGAGGATTCGGAGGATGACAAGGAGGACTTGGCTCCTCAGGTGCAGGAGGAACCTGAGGCTGTGCCAGGCCCCAGTTCTTCCCTGCCAGGTCCCAGCTCTGCTCTCCCAGCCTCAGTGGATTTGGCTCAGCCAGACCCTAGCTCTGTTGGATCTTCTCCAGAGGAACCTGGGGCTCAGCAGCCCAGCCTTGCCCCAGTAGAAGTGCCAGACTTGGGAGACATAGAACAGCAGAGCATTGAGATTCCTACCTTTAGCCAGAGGAGATCAGAAAGGGCATGCCTTAGGCATTCCAATAGGCTTGCTGAGAAATGCTCATTAGTCATTCAGCAATTGTGATAAGAGAGCTAGATATAAGACACCTGACAGACGCTGAGCTCTCTTGTCAGAGTCTATTTGTTCTCATTACTGGATGTCTCTGGATCTGACTCCTTGCTCTCTAGACTTTCGACTGCCTTGGAATCCTTGACCTCAGACCGGACTCACTGACCAATTTTCTGGCACTCTTGACCTCAGACTGGACTGGTAGTATTGCTCTCTGTAATCCTGAACTTTGGACCTTTGGCTTGTGGCTTATTCTCTTCAGACTTCATTTGGCATTGTTGCTTAAGGAACTGCTTCTTGGCAGTTTGACGTGTTTTCCTCTTGCTGAGCAGGCTCTTATCAGCTGTGTGAGTGTGTATTGGCAGCATTCCTGGACAATGACTTTTAAAAAAGCCATCAAGACGGATCTCTTCCGACAGGCCTTCCCTGACTGATTGCCCAGTCCCTTTGATATGGATTGCCCAAGAACTGCCTCAAAATGTCCTGCCCCAGTGATAACAATTTAATTTTTTAAATTGTATTTTAATGTTATTGTTTATATTATGTGGACAGTTTTATACATTTAATTATGTATATCATTTGTATTTTATTTATGTATTTCAGTTGTAAACCGTCTCAGTCCTGAGGGAGAGGCAGGATATTAATAATAATAATAATAATAATAATAATAATAATAATAATAATTGAGAATCATATAACAACAGTGATAGTATTTAATCTCCACAGGGCCACAGTGAAATAGATGAGGAATGGAGAACCCTCTTCATCTAAAATGCAACCAAGCAGCTTCCTATGGAGTGCAATGTTTAAATACTGATACTGCAGCTACAACATTGTGAATTCAAACCTGCAGGGCTCCAGGTTGACTCAGCCTTCCATCCTTTTGTAGGTTGGTAAAATGAGTACCAACTTGTTGGGGACAATTGGCTAATACATTGTAAACCACCTAGGGAGTTCACTATGAAGCAGTATACAAAGCACTACTGCTAAGTGCCATTGCTATTGTGTTTCCTATAGCATAGGAAAAAGAAGAGATCAAGTAGGAGAAGAGATGAAGGAGATCAAAACAATCTGTAGTCGTACATGGCAATTTGGACAACTTTAAAATAGAAGGAGGTTGGATACATTTATGGCCATTAGAGCAATCACTGACTTATATCCTATTACTAGTCCTAGCTAGATGTAGGTTAATTGGATTAGTGAAAAATTGGCAAGTTAGAAATGTATAAAGTCATTGATTCAATAGTTCTGCTTCACAAGGCACATGCATCTGGATTTAAAGCAATGGCTACTAAGCAAAATGTCTATGATTCTCCACTATGCTGCTGCATATTAATTGCTATATGACTCTGTATATCAGCTTGTAAGGAACATAAAATGAAGATGCAGTTGTAAACATGTCAGGTGGCAGTGGCAATTTGGGGTTCCAGTGTCAGTGAGGTGGTGAACCCGCTATGTGTTTTACTTCAGAATTTGAAGGAGCTATCCAAAGTGTTAAATTTATTTCAGACAGCTTTCAACAGTTTGGACAGCTGCTTTAAAGCACAGAACAGATGTCCTAGCATATTGATATGGGAGTCCACTGGTTGACAAGCTTCCCACAAGCAGCTGGTAAGCCATTCTTTGAAAAGAATGCTAGGCTAAATAGGCTCTTGTCCTGACCCAGCATACACATCCTTATGTCATTATGCTAATTGGTGTTTTAGGGTTATATACAATTACACAATTATACATATTATATGAATTGTATTTATAATGTGAATGCATGTCTGTACCTGCATGTGTGTGCTTTGAATCCTACTAAGGAAGGAATGTAGGATATAGATGAATATATTAAAAGAGGAGGAGAAGGAAAGCATACTCTTAAAACCAACTTTTAAAATAGTACAGAGGCATAGCAAGAATGGAAGCAACAAGAATTCAGAGCTAACTGTAAGGATATCTTCCTGCCAGATCCCCTTCTGATGTTCTAGGACATTACTACAGCTCAATTTCCTCATGCTACCTCTTCTCGGTAATCTTTCTGAAAGAAACCTTTGACTGTTCCTATTTATGCTTGATTGAAACCTGTTGGGAGGGAATAAAAACAGTGTAGAACTGTTAGGTAAGGTCAGATTGTGAAAGTGATAAGCACAGCACAGAGACCGAGTTGAGAAATGCTATCTGGAGATCCTGCCAGGACTTGAAATTTCCAGGGCTGTTATTTAGCTCACAAGTATTTGAGAGGTGCAAAAGAGACTATTCTAGTAGTTTTACAAGTCAAGGCTGAATCTTTTTCAGGTATTCATCATGTCTTCTAGAGTTACCGTCAGGAACATAGGAACATGTGCTTTGTTGATGCACATCACTGTCCATCCAGCCTTGAGTAGGGCTGCAGATCTTTTTCATTTCATTCTCATTCCTGTGAAATAACAACGACAACAACACAAAAATGTATCTGCTGAACAAGATAATGAGAGTTCTGATAATTTCTTTCCAAGATTAATTTTAGAATCGGTGGGATTCTTTTGCGCAAGGATTTTTGTTCAAAATACATTTTGTTGAAAATAGAATATTTTGTTCATAAAATTATATTGATGCTGTGAATGAAAAAAGACAGTGGTGTTTTAGTTCGTGTATGCAGTGAAAAAATTGCAGTAATTGATAGATTTCTTCGGGTTGGGGGGGGGGTCAAAGTGACTCAACATGTTGTGATAACCTTTCTTTTGTGTTCTGTTTCCAGCAGCATCCACCAGTAACTTTTGGAGTTAACTAGTAGAACATGAATATTGTAGGTGCTTGTATTCCACAATAAAACATTTCTACACATGTAGATATATAGTCCTCCAAGAATCTCAGTCTCTTGCTGATACATAACAGTGGCACAACTAATGATGGCAGCCAGAAGAAAAAGACAATAGTTGCAGGAGCTGCGAAGAAGATGTATGAGCCCTCAAATAAGTCTGCTCATGGTTTGGCAGAGAATGTTGTCTCTCTCCCACCACCTTTACAATCTTCTAGGAAGAACATGGTAGAGACTCTTCTTAGTGGCTGCTTCTAGGGTTGGAATTTCTTCCCATGAGAACCAAATTGACCCCTTCTCTGTTGTCTTTCCACTGGTAAGAAAAGACTCTTTCATTTATTAAGTCCTTTGGTTATCAACAAATTGTGGCAGAGGAATGTCTTCATGGGATGTGTTGTGTTTACATGAGGTTTTAAAATATTCTAATGTTTTTTTTTTAAAAAAAAAATAGTGGATTGTTTGTTTATTGCTTTTTTAAACAAAACACTTTTGTATTATATATTGTTTTGGCTACATTTTGTTTCAACCTATAGTGAAGTGACCATAGATCCCATATTAGGAATAAAGGAGGAACTTACCTTAGCTAACTAAGGCTCAATTTAGACGGGCTTTTGCGGCGCCCCCGTCATGTGCTAGGGGTTGGCCGAGGACACACTGTCCATATTGGCCTCACTCCTAGCATGTGGCGGGGGCATCAAAATGGTGGCACCCTGTACACACGAGCACCACCATTTTGACATGATGGATGCCTAGCGTCCACACATCCTGGCGGCTTTATGATGCCATAAGTGACCCATTGGCGCATTGCGGTGTCATAAAGGCACCGCAAGAAGAACCCACTTTTGTGGGTTCTTTTTGTTCCATGACGGAGGCGCACAGTTTGGCCGCTACGGCTCCCTTGTGGAACAAACCAGGGTGGTGGGAGACCGCCCTTTTTGGGCAGTCTGTATCCCGCCCACCTTACCAACTAAATGTTATTCCTTTTTTCTGCCAAAAAAAAATCCACATGCAAATTTTGCACAGAATAAGCACCAAACTATCAATGAAGATTACTAAATTACTTATTGTTTTCTTCAGGAGCAAATTTAGAAAAAGAATCAGCTGAAAAACAACAACAGATCTTTGCCACTCGTTTTTCGGCCGGCTTCAAGGCAGATTGGGGCTGTGGTGCGTGTTTGCCACAGCCCCAATCCATCTTTGGAAGGGACGGCTTCTAACCGCCTCTTCCACTTGTCTGTTTCACCCCTCAGACTACTTGAAAAAAGTTTTATTAGGTTGATTCAGTAGTTTATCTGGACTTCATCTTAAATAATTCAGTTTATCTTGTCTTTAATCAACACAGAAAATCCTTCCAAAAAGAAAGTGAAAACAATGCATATTTAAACTACAACTGACAGATAATTTCCATAGTACTTCCTTTCACTTAGAATCAATAGATAAGATTGTGATTCTAAGCACAGTTACTTGAAAGCAAATTCCACTGAAACCAATGAGGTTTATGGTGAACATGTATAATTCAGGTTTACAGGGAAACTCTATCTTCTGGTTATTATGTGATTATCAAATATATTATCAGAATACTAATGCAGTTCAGGGTTCACATTAGCGTAAGAAAATGCCAGTATTTTGTTGAATTGCACCTCATCATGGTTAGGTCTATACACTTCAATTTCTTTGTGCAGTGCAGAGTTGTGGCAGGGGAAGGGGCTTCAACCAGCAGTCTAAAGTATTGCTCTTCATTCAGTATTACACAGAAAATGGTAGTGGATTCCCATTATGGGAATACTTACAAATGCTTGAAAAAAATTATTCTTTATTAATTACAGTATAAATTAATCCATAGTGCATTCACACTACAGAATTATAGCTACTACAGTGCCTTACATGAGGATCTGTTCTGGACCTCACCGCGTAAGGCAAGTTCCATGTGTGCTTGTGCCCCATTGAGCCATTTCCTCTTTGTCGTGCAGATTTCAGCATAAGTCAAAAGCCACATATAGCGTGCCCGGGTTTGACACAGGCGCACTGTATTATCCTTTTTAAATTATGGTTCCATGCTATAGGATTTTTTGGGGACATGGGATTGTAATTTGGTGAGGCACTGGCTGAGAATTTTAAGTACCACTTTTTAAACTGCAAATCCTAAAATTTAATAGGCAGCAGCTATGGCAGTTAAAGGGTATAGTGTGAAAACTGTGCTAACACTATATTGTGTGAATAGTGCTAAAATAGTGCTAAAACTGTATAATGTTAAAAGGCCTCTGTTCTGCATTACTCAGATTAGGGTTTGTTGTTGTTGTTGTTAGCTGCCCTTGAGTTGATCTCAACTCATGGTGATCCTGTGGATGAGACATCTCTAAGCCCCACTGTCCTCTGCTGCTTTGCTTAGGTCTTGTAGATTCAGGTCCTTGACCTTCCTGATTGAGTCTATCCATCTGGCATGAGATCTTTCTCTCTTTCTGATCCCTTCCATTTTTCTTAACATTGATGTCTTTTCTAATGAGTCATGCCTTCTCATAATGTGGACAAAGCATGACAGCCCCAGTTTCATCATCTTGGCTTCCAGGAAGAGTTCAAGTTTGAATTGTTCAAGGTTCCATTTGCTTGTCTTTTTCGCTATCTATTGATATTCTCAGAACTCTTCTCCAAAACCACATCCCCAATGAGTTTATTTTCTTTTTATCCACTTTCTTCACTGTTTAGTTCTAACATCCATACATGATAATGAGGAATACCATGGCTTGGATGATTCTAACTTCAGTACTCAGTTGTACATCTTATCTAGTTCTTTCATCCCTGCTCTTCCTATTTCTAATCTTCTTATTTCCTACTGCAGTCTCCATTCTGATCAATGTTTGATCTGAAGTACAGGGAATATTTAACTATTTCTATTTTTCTTCAGAATGTGCACTTCAGGAGGAAATATATTTGGATGTGCAGTTCATGACCAAATAACTTTGGAAAGCTCTATCCATTCCCACTGAAACTGGACTAGTCTACACAGAAGAAGGTGATCTCTCAGGTTAGTTGGATGAGAAATTTAAAAATATGTTTTTCAAGTGATTAATAAAACACAATAATGTCAGATTAATGAGATAATGGAACTGATTTATGGGGGAACAAATGTGCCAGTAATACAGACTGAAAATTGCTTGTCCCACACACATGTATAGTATTGTAAAATATTTGCAAGAACTATTTTCCTTAAAAACATATTCAAAAACTTTTAAAACATATTCTATCCATACGTTTTAATTCAAAACATATTCTGTCTATCTGTCCAGTTACAATAACATCCAAAGTTCATAAAACAGTGATATCATTATTAGACTAAGCAAAATGCACGATGCAACGTTTTGAAGTTCCACACTTCTACATCAGGCAAAAGGGTTAAGAATTATACAGAAGAAAGAAAAATGTGATGATGTTAGAACACAAGCCTATATTTTGTCAATATGTTGTCGTTGTTCTCAGGTAAGACGGCATGGTGGGATATCCTTGTAGGCAGAGACCATTCCTTTTGTTCATATGGGCTTTGAGAAGACAGAGAATGTTAAAGTCCAGGAAAAAACAGTTAAATTACATTAGCAACACTTCTTTGAGATTCAGACTGCCTCTGTCCTTTTGAGGGTACCTATTATGAAAAGGACACTGGGTTTCTCAAAAAGCATTTACTCTTGCATTTTAAAAAGTTTTAAGTAAAATATCTAATAGCATCCAATTTTTAAAAAAATTTTTTTTACCTTTGATGGAGGTAGAAACCTCAAAGAGCTAAGTCTCACTCCCTTTGACCCCATTTTAGAATATAGCTAACGTCTACCTACCTACCTACCTACCTACCTACCTGCCTATTTCAAACCTCTTTATGCATGGCTGTGGAAGGGATTTCTTGAGAAATCCCCTTCCACAGCTCCAAATTTCTATGATGAGAGATGATCTGTTGCATTACTTTCTCTTGAAACAGTTTCTAGTGCTTGCTGCTTTTCTCAGGAAGTAGTGTTCCATCCCACAAATTTATAGGGAAACCCAATTGTTAACCTCCTCAACTGCAGTATCAATTATATAATTTCAGGGGAATGGAAAAGGCAGAAGGAAGTATTACCAATAAAAAATAATAAACTATAAATATTACATGATTGCCCAATATAGGTATGTCACTCATTCAAAATAGATGTGCTGGGGGTATTCTGGGAAAATGGAAGCTGATGCCTCTGGGGGGAAATGTAAAACAGTTTAGTTTGTGGCTAAATAGGGAGGAAAAAATATCCCATTCTGAAAAATCCCAGTCTGTTTCTTGAGGAAATAATGAGGAGTATTGCCTGAAGCATCTACTTCTCCCAAATGGCCATTAATTCATTAATCCCCAGGAAATGCCTCAGGCAGCATTCATTGTTGCATATACATTTATCTGTACCAGACTTAGAGGCATTTTTTTCCCCTGGAGTCTAGGAAATATGTATCATTTCTAGGAATGTGTACTATCTCTCCAATAATTTCTATAGGTGTTATTATTCCTACCCTCTAATAAGTTGGTGTTGATATTCATCATATTTTGGCTCTCTGAATCATTAGCATCATGGCATGAGTTTCTGCATTTAATCACTTTATTTATTTATTTATTTAATATTGTATTTATACTTTATATTTTTCTCTTGGCAAGGGATTCAAAAGCAGCTTATAAAAAAATTAAAACATAAGTCATCAACAAAAGTTGAAACACAATTGTACAAAGATTTTAATATGCATGTATTTAAGGGAGTTTAGAATTCATTTAAGACATAAGTAAAATATAAATACAAAACCACAGCACACCACAGTTGGAACACCCTTCTGCCTCATAATGTAAACACCAAAGTCCTGCCTAAATAAATCATCAGTTGTTCCAAACAAAATCCAAAGCATGAACTTGTGCAATCATCTTTGAGATTTACTCTTACTTGAAGACAATCCTGTTCCTTTGGCCAGAAACAGATACTGCTAACTCCAGCTGCTGCTGCTGCTTCTTGATATCCATCTGACCTCCACTGCAAGATCTGCTGTGTGTTTGAATCCTGACAACTGGATACAGGGACCTGAAAATGGTTTAATTTAAAAGGGAACACATTTCTCATATGAAGGATTGCCATGTTCAAGATCTGGCATTCTGCTGGATGGAGTCAAATGTTCTGCCTTTGCGGTTCCACCTAAAATGCTGCTGCCCAAGTGTACAAGCCCGTTTGAAAAGGGTGATGATACATATTCTTTCTGTCCTTTAGTGACTGGTACCCTGACACAAGCCTGTCAGCATTAGTAAACTGTGCATGCTCACTAATTTCTCATTTGCATGTTTCCTGACTGCCTGTTTGCTTGTTTTTCTACAGTCACTGTTCCTGCATCTCTCTAACCTGCAGCCATTTTATTGTCTCTTTCTTTCATTAGATCATGTCTTTCACTATGCAGACATAGTTGTAAATAAAGTTACTCTTACATGTTATGCAAGTAAGACTAAGCTTGTTTGCTTTCTTTGGCCGGTTACAGACCGGCACTTTAGTGCGTGACGAGCACGCACTAGGGTTACAAAAGGGCGGTGCTTCCATATGGCCGCCGCCGTGAGGACGTCACGGCCGCGCTGCCTCTAGACGGGGTGGCGCGGACGTGACGTCCTTGCTCCGCACCAGGACACTTAGTGCGCCCTGAACACAGAGCAGGAAGGAGCTCCGTTTTGGAGCTCCTTCCTGGTTTAGTCCGCTGGGCGCAGCCTTCAGATGGCTGCATCCAGCGGACTAAAAGAGAAAGAGGCCAAGCGGCCCCTTTCTCCTTCTCCCCGCCTCTGCGGGGTGTCCTTGGGGCTTGAAGCCCCAGGGACACCCCTTTTCAGGCTGCGGGGAAGCGGCGTTTTGCTGCTTCCCCGCAGCCTGAAAAGCTGCGGATTGGGGCCTCAGCGGCTGCCGCTCTGCACACTGAGGCCCCGATACACTGGGGAAAGGGGCGGGTGCAGACCGCCCCAAATGGGCAGTCTATAACCCGCCTTTGTTAGACACCGTGTAGATATGGGTGGACATAGGACTGGTTGTTGTTCAGCTTCTGCCTGGTCAGTTTGGTTACTCTGCTTGAGTGATCCACTACTGTATCAACAGTTTGTTGGGATCTAGGCATGAGCTATTAACCAGATTGTTCAAGCTTTTTTCCTTTTGTGTATTTTGATAAGGTTTTTGTGCTTCTCCCTTTGAAACACATAACACTAGCTAGATATTTCATGCCCTGAATCTTGTTACAATATGACAAGATTTTTGTTAGAAATACTATGAAAATGACTAGTCATAAGTACCAGTTCTTACATTAATCCCTGGCTCTGGTTGTTCAGCTTCAGCTTGTCAGTTTGATTACTCTGTTTTAGAGGGACATTGCTGTCTATCATATTTTCCCACACAGCCAGCTACATGGATACAGCAGAGAGAAATGAAAAGTTACCTCCTGCTCCATGTGCTATGGATCCAGAGCAGAAACAGATATTCTTTTCCCTTGGTTGCAGCCAGTTGTTACATTGGCACCCTGTATGCTCCTCTGGACATTAAATGGCTAAGGGAGTGCACACCTGCCCTTTGAAACAGGCTTGGAGGGGGCAAGGGGAGTTCCTTGAAAAGGGCTGTAAAAGAGCATGCACACTAGGTTACATGCACATGTGTCACCAACAGAATTCTAGCTGCTATGTTAATAAGGAAGCATGTAGAACTCCAGTGCAGGTATTCTTCCTTTCATCCTCTGTTACATGCACTTGCAATGAAGGTGTGGAGAGCTCTATTTTAATCATCCTTTTCTATATTGTGTTGCCTGAATGTGAGCTAGCATTTGAATGTAGAATTCATTTTACTGTAGGCATGTTGAAAGATACAAAATTAAAAATACCAAAAACTAAACATTAAATCAGTATCAGAGATCAAATTGATTCCCTGAGGCAGAACTGTTCAGGAAGGGCTTAATGTTAGCATTAAAACTGCTTAAACTGTCCAGGGACAGGACAGAAGAAATTCTGTATTACAATGATAGTAATTCCATCCTCTAAACCAGTGGTGCCCAAACTGTGTCCTTTAAGGGATTTTGGACTTCAGCTCCCAGAATCCCAGGCTATTGGCCAAGATGGCTGAAGCTTCTGGGAGCTGAAATCCAAAATTTCTTGAAGGGCACAGTATGGGGACCACTGCTCTAAACCTACCCAGCTTGCAACATCTACTTCCATCTTGGATTGTGAGAGTTTTTTCACCCTCTTTGACTGCTTGACAGAGCAGGTCCATATGATCATGGTAGGGCAGTGAGGCCTCAGATAAGTGCTCTTGTCCCTAAATCAGAGTTGAAATCCAAAAAGCCTGATTTTCCAAGGTGTGTTCTAAAAGGGTTATTGATTGATTGATTGATTGATTGATTGATTGATTGATTATAATCTAGCCATGTACAGTATGTGTGAGGTGGATAATTCTGATCAGAACTGTGGTTCTAGGAAAGAGGGGTTGAACTCTTCTCCCTGTACTATTTTCTTCCCTAGTGAGATATTATTTGCCTCACTAGGCATAATTTGTATAGGTAACTTTCTTTTTTTCAAATTGTGCAAACAGTCATTGCAGGTCAAGCTTTCACTAGAAAATTGCATTTGTGAAACCCATAGTGCCACAGCTGCCCTGTGGCTGCTTTTATACTGAAATTTAAAGAGATGGAAAATCCAATCAGGTATTAGTCATCTTCTCTACTTGAGACCTCCAATGAATTCCCTAGGAACCATTCATGATGTCTCTAGAGGAGGTTTCTGACAGCTATATCTGATATGCTTGCTGGGCAGATAATCTCACAGGTCTCTCTCTCTCTCTCTCTCTCTCTCTCTCTCTCTCTCTCTGCATATATGTGTGTGTGTGTGTGTGTGTGTGATATGCATTGAAAAACACTGTTATTTCTTCTGTAAACTCTTCTGTTGAGTTTTTTACCTTCTTAGCCTCATTTCTAACTGTTGTGCTACAAGATCCTGAATGAGAATGATGTGAAATAAGATTTCTTATGCAAAGACAAGTTTGCCATAGGCAGAATACTGATGCTTTCCCTGAAGATTTGTAATAGTCTTCTTGAAATATTTTAAATGATCTGTCTTTCCAGGAGTCTTCTTGCCCTGGACTTTGAGACTGGGTTTGGTAATGACCAGGGATGTAAGTATGGAAGGCAGGGGGCAAGAATTCTGCCCCTACATATGAAATATTCCTTTGGTTTTCAGATTTCCAACATTGCAGAGAATTAGACATTGAAAATCATTGACATCTCAAATGCTTACATTTACAGTGGACCCTTGTTATACACTGGGGTTTGGTTCCAAGATCTCCCGTGTATAACAAAATCCGTGTATGCTCAAGTCCCATTACATATAATGACGTAGAAAAATGGTGTCCCTTATAAAAAATGGAAAATCAAGGTAAATTTATACTTTTTTGTAACATTTTCAAACTGTGTATGCTTGAATCCGTGTATAAAAAATCTGTGTATAAGATGGGCCGACTGTACTGTGTTTGCTGCATATACTTGGTAACCTTTTCTCTGCATATCTCTATATATTCAACTAGAGTTTAAAGTTGCTGCATGACAAGAAATTTGAAGACTGAAGGAAAATTTAATTGAAGGGGGGCCTGAATTTTTATTGGGGGGGCTTTCATTTTGGCCTCTTCCTGTAGGGCTAGTCTACACATAAGTGTATTGTGCATGTTGCTGTGGATTTTTGCACGTGCGCATGGACACTTAACTGTTTTCACTTTCCTGCACAAATTCATATCTGTTCACACACACCCTGCTGAATATATTCAGGCATGTGAAGCAGAAGGATGACTCTATGTTCAGTGATGCAGATCCTCATAGTTACTCATGGATATTTATGTTTTAAATTCTACATTGTTTAATTGTATTTTAAGGGGTGGGGGTGGGTTGAGGGTTCGGAGTGTATATTTTTAATCTTGTAAACTGCCTCGATTGCATTTTGTAGAGAGGTGAGATATAAATAATAACAACAACAACTATTATTATTATTATTATTATTATTATTATTATTATTAAACCAACAAATGCTTTTTAGTGGAGTTTATGGAGTTATCGTCCTTCAAGGACAAATTCCTTCAGATCACACATGGTCAGATTGCAGTCTCTTCAATTTGAGTGAAGAGTACTTTAATTGTGTAGACAAGCTCACTCACACTTACACATCTACCCGACTGTAGATCTTTTGTCTACAAAACTAGGCCATTATGAGTCCTGAGTTCAAGATGCTGCTTTCAGCCTGCTTGCTTTTCAAAGGTCCAGAATTCACTCTTCCTCTTCTCACACTAATTTTTCCACCCTCAAACATGAATGGATGAAAAACATGTACCAGTTTCACTAAAACACTTTGCTTTCCATCAGAATTATTCTGATGTCTTCTCTTACATGGAACCAAGTGATTCTTGAACCCAATTTCAGGAATCTTTTACTGGGAGAGAAGGATAACTCTAAACCATAAGCATTGTTAACACTAAAAACAGGTTATTAATAATCCAACTTCAAGAAAAGAGTCAGTGCAGGAATGTTTGCATAAACTCATTTGGATGCCAAACATTCATAGTAATTAACATATTCAAATTACCTCTTTATGGACTTGCAGTTAGTCTACATTTGATTGATAAACAAGAGAACTTTCCTTTAAAATTGTGTTAGATGCCAACTCCGGTTCCTATTCTTGTTTCCATATTGGATTGTCAAACTTGTCTGATTGTCTTCCCATTCATTCTGGGCTCTTTTTCTCTCTCCAAGCCCTAAACTTCTGAACTGCTGCCAAACTGCAGCTCTGTTCTCTTTCTGTCTCATGCAAACAGTGGAATGAAAAGACATAATATTCTTTCTCAAAGCTTGATCCCACCTTTGTGGTGTTCAACAAATATAAGACAATATTCAAATATAAGACAATAGGCCAAAAGCAAGATCTTGGTGTGCCGTGCTGAAGAGGTCATTGTGCAGGGATCTCAGGGGCTCCGTCATCCTACATTCACTTGTTTAATAAAATGAATCATTTTGCAATTGAAAGACCTGATATGTCCTGTCGAAGAGTGTTCCTGTAACTCATTTTCACATGAAGTGATTCCCTTAAAAAATGGAAGGCAGAGGAGAAACCTTGCATGTTTTCTTATTTGATTATTATCTGGGGGGGGGGGGGGGGGGGTGGGGAAGAGACTCTAATTATCTGGGGGGGGGGGGAAGAGACTCATTAGCATTGTAGAAGGTGCAGTGGCTCAGTGGTTAAGACATTGACTCTAATGACTGCAAGATTGGAAGTTTGGCAGTTTGAGGCCCAAGTGAAATATGGCAGAGTGAGTTCCCATCACTAGTCACGGAAGTTTATCGCACCAGGGCTAAAACGTTCCCCGATGTGTTCTAACTGGCACAAGTGGGGCTACGCACGGAGTGTGATGGGAACCCGATGGGGCCCAGAACGCGACTTTACCGCACAGGGAACACCGCCGCTGCCGCCGAGCGTTCCCATCGGGTTCCAGAGGGCGCCATTTCTGGGAACTGTTTCAAAGCATTCCCAGAAATGGCATCCCCTGGAACCTGATGGGAATGCGACGGGAATGCTCGGCAGCGGCGGCGGTGTTTCCTGTGCAGTAAAATCGCGTTCTGGGCCCCATCGGGTTCTCATCACGCTCTGTGCGTGGCCCCGCTCATGCTCGTTAGAACACATCGGGGAACATTTTATCCCCAGTGCGATAAACATCACAGTTTCTGCCAAACTAACAGAAAGCATGTAAAAGTGCAAGTAGATAAATAGGTAACACGTTGCTGGGAAGGTAACAGCATTCTGTGCACGATCACAGAGTGGTCTTTGACAATGCTAGCTCTTGGGTTATTAGTGGAGATGAGCACATACACACCCTACAGTTAGACAAGATTTGACAATCTTGTCAAAGGGAAAACTTTTGCCTTTAGTACAGAAATGTTTTGGGGGAGCTTAAAATCACACCAACAATAAAACTGTTGGGGAAGGATCAGAATAGACATGAGCCCAAATATGTGGCTTCTTCCAAGAGGTATAATTTTGTGAGGGAGAACTACCATTGTGACCAATCTGGGCAGCATTCCTGATGTTGTAGTTAAAGGATTCCTTCAAACTAGAACTTCTAAATAAACTTTTGTACAGTAAGGAGCTCTGAGAAAGCTGAAGCAGTAACCTGACAGGAGTTTGACTCTGTGGGGAGAGTTTTCCAGTTTTTACCCAGACTCACTGTTTATTCTTTCACCTATTTCCTTTGTGGAAGACCCTGGTTCCTTGTGCCTAAATGAAAAATAAGATGGTATTACCCTTTTTCTCATGATCCCTTGTTCTGCGAGAAGAAGAACCAAGTAATGCATCTGTATACAGGCTAGCCAACATGGTGTAGTTTGGGCATTGGACTAGGATACTGGGAGACCAGAGTTCAAATCCCCTTTTGGCCATGGAAACCCACTGTGTGACCTTGAGCAAGTCACACACTCTTACCATCCATAAAAAGTTCAAACACTCTCTGAACAAATTATGACAAGAAAACCCCATGATAGGTTAACTTTAGGGTCTCCATACATCAGAAATTACTTGGAGGCACACAACTTCTTCTTCTTATTGTTGTTGTTGTTATTATTATTATTATTATTATTATTATTATTATTATTATTATCCTTTATTTATAAAGCGCTGTAAATTTACACAGCACTGTACATACAATCTTTTAATTAGGTGGTTCCCTGCCCTCAGGCTTACAATCTAAAAAGACACGACACAAAAGGAGAAGGGAAAGGTGGTGGGGAAGGGGGTGAGGGCCAGCAGTTCTTCACTACCTCCGAGGCCTGGACCAAGGCAGATGGACTGGAGGGAGGGCTTGGCTTCTTAATGGATGGGTAAACTTCTTCCAGGGAGGCCTGTTGGATTTAGCCTGTCTCTCTAGTAGGATAATACATATAAAATACATAGCAATACAGGAAATGATTCAATAACACAGGCAACAAAAGAACATCAAATAGCAAGTGACAGTTATGCAATGCCTGGGAACGCTTCTCTGAACAGGATGGTCTTCAACTCCATTTTGAAGCTGGTTAAAGAAGTGATGGCTCTTGCTCGCGGGGGAAGAAGGTTCCAGGAGTGAGGGGCAGCGAGTGAAAAGGGGCGAATCCGAGATGGGGCAGAGGAAATCCTGGGCTGGGACAGCAGACCTTGACTACCAGAACGGAGGGCCCGAGTGGGAAGGTGAGGAGAAATAAGGTATGGTAAGTAAGGAGGGGTCAGCCCATGGAGGGCTTTAAACTTCGACAGCAGGAGCTTGTACTGAATGTGGAAAAGCATCATGGTTTAAATTTGAGATGCGGAAAAGCATCAAGGTTTAAATTTGAGATGGGAGTCCAGGCTAGAATTGATCCAATCAGTGAGAACTTGGTAAGTATTTGCATAAGTTCACTGAAGTCTAAAACACTGCAGAAATAATTGAGACTGCTTTCACTGTCCCGGCTCAATGCTAGCAAATTATGGGAACAGTAGTTTTGGGAGACATTTAGCCTTCTCTGCCAGAGTGTTCTGGTGCCACAACAAACTAAAGTTCCCAGAATTCCATAGCACTGAGACATGACAGTTAAAAGGGTTTCAACATGGATTATTTCTGCACTTTGGATGCAGCCTGAGTCTACTCTAGTTAGTGTAGGGCGATTCAAGTTTCCTAAACCTTCAGCCTTTGTTAAATAAACAAAAATATTTAAATCTCAAAAATATCAAAGCCAAGCCTGTTAGGGTCTAGCTTTAAATAAGCAAAATAGTAGAAGCATGTCCTTGTCTAACTATGCTTCTCCAAGAACTGAGAAAACAAAACAAGTCACTTGTAGTTTAAACAAAAGTTTACTAATAGTTTGAGTTTACATATGCATATATATATCCTAACTTAGCTAATGAATAAATGCCTGCAGGGGTAGCTGTGTTGGCCATTTAACAAATGCAAACAAAAATCCATCAGTGATACCTTTATTGGCCAACTGAAATGCACAATATACTTGTTGCAAGCTTTCCAAGTTCCATGGGCTTCTTCATCAGGCAAGATGTTACAAACCAATCAGGAAAAGGAGAGAAAAAACCCACAATTGGAAATGTTAATCAGATGCCTGCATGTTGTTTCAGTCCTTAGTAAAGATGGTATAGTGGTGTAGCCAAGGGTCCGATATGGGGAATTTATAATTAGCTCAATATTATGAGATGTACCGGCTACAACAGCCTTGCGAGGTCACCTCCATTTATGTATACTGAGAAGACCAAGAATCTCTAAGAAATAGAGCAGAGAAAGGCTTTTTCAATTATATTCTAATTTTATTAGGAAGGTACATGCTAATGAGAGCTTACATCACATGCTAATGAGAAGTTACATCATAGCTCACCTAAGGCCAACTGGCCAGTCAGTACAGCAAGACCGGGAGTTTCAAGAACCTTCCACCCAGAGATCTTTAAATGGCCTCTGAGACCATGTGGTCTTTTGTCTCTTCTTCTTTTGGGAGCCCAGCTGTTGAGCCTGTGCCCAGAGAATTATTATTTGGGCAGAATGATAATCTCATCTGCAATTTCCTAGAGTCTCTGGGGGACAATATTTATTGAAGATGATCTCACGTCGGTGTGGTGTATACATGTCATTTCGCTTGGCCCATAATGGTGGACAGTCAGCCAATGTTCATCTAGGGGTCATATGGAATATCATTAATACCAAATTATCAAACATATGTGATTTGCTGCATACAGGGTGACCAGATGTCACGTGGTTTATTAACAGCTGTATTACATATACATATCCTTTAACAAAATGAAAACAGCTATCACTGAAATTTTCTCCAAAGAAACATCTGAAGCACATTTGGGGAAAAGAGTCCTCTTTCATTAAAAAAAAATCCCTAAGGTGGGTATTTGTTGTTTCTATTGTTGTGCGCTTTCAAGTAGTTACTGATTTATGGTGAACCTTATCATAGGGGATGAGAGTGTTTCCATGGTTGACAAGGAATCAGATTCTAGTCTCTACAGTATTAGTCCAAACCTCGAAGCACCTGGTAGAAGCAATTTGTGTAGCAACCTTAGGCCAGTTATATTTGTTCAATTAAACCTACATCATGATATGGGATAGAAAAAAATGCTTGAAAATATTTTTAAAATGCCTCCAAAACAAATTTTCTCGCACTGAGAAATCCCATCAAACTTGAATCCTGGTCTGATGAGAATCTTCACAATTTAGGACTTGTTCTGAGCAAAATATATACTGTATTTTATTATGTACTCAATTATATTTTTTTCTGATTAACTTTGTTAAGATGTTTGGTTGGCTTGCAATATACTTATAGAACTTCAGTAACACAAATGCTTAAAATTGCATTGTACTAGCAACAAACTCTTTACTAAATCTATATTTAAATTATCCTTTTCATGTGTCCATTGTCCTGAAGTTAAGTAAAAAAAAAAAAAAACACTTCCAACATTTGCATTGTGTCCTCAAGTAGCCCACTGCCTAACTTGTTTGCTGTTATTTTTCCTTCCAAGAAACAAATGCACCCTGATCTCTGAGAACAAGTTTTGTCTGCTGCTGATCCTACAAAAAAAGAACTTTAGAATGATCCATCCTGTCCCTGTTTACAGTGATGACAGTCTGACAAGCAGACAAATTTCTTGAAGAGAAACAGCAAATGTGTTACTCATTGAGCTTCTTCATCATGTTGAAACTGGAGGACATTTTGGAATTCTCCTGGGCAGAAAGTTGAAATGTAGACGTATCCTGGAAAAGGAAGACATTTGGTCACCCTGGCTGCACAAGAGACTGCATTTTCAGCACATAAATTGCTATTTACTGCACTTTAAAAACTAGAAGCCTGAGTAGTAATAAATGTATGCATCTCTAAAGTATGTTGGTTCTATTTTCCCCATCATGGAGTTAGAATACAAAAAGTGCTCCCCCTCAAAACAGTGCAAACCTAAACAGCAATAAATATATGCATCTCTTGAGTGTGTTGGTGTGGTATGTATCTGTCCTTCTCTCTTTCTTCAAAGTATTATCAGAGCTTTAGTCATACCAGGCAAATTGGATGTGAAGCTACATTTTCACCATCAGCTATGGCAAAAATGAAAAATCCATTCCAAACTGCCACAGACTGTACAGGTTCTGTAAGGATCCCAAGGCTTCAGACAGAGGTTGCCATGTCTGACACACTGCTGAACTGCTACCAGCTCAGTGATGACCTTGTGAATTCCACACTGTGGACCATCACAGATTTGTGACAGAGCTAGCTGCAGGGCAGAAGTGTCTATATGAAGCCATCATTCATGCTGGCTGCCACAGGGCTTCTACTTGGCTAGTGCATGCTGCTCTCAAAATACAAAATATTTCAGGTGATCTGCCTGACCACCTACCTAGCCTTCATTTCACGTCTAACACTTACAAATAAATAATATCCAGATTCCCCACCCTTTCTGAGACACGCACATTGTGATCCAATTCAAGGTTGTTCCATATCTCAGACGTGTTGCTGAGCCTGATATTCTCTTTGAATATCACAGTGAATGATGCTGGATCATCTGGATCCTTCATTCTAGCAATTTATTACTTCAAACAATGGTGAAATGTATTGTAGAAAACAGTAACTGTGAGAAATGTACTATGCTGTCTAAACGGTCTACTTATCACTTAGACTGATTATGGCCATTTGAATATCTACTTCCTAAATCAAATTGAGGCCAGTATGCATGTCTTTGGATTATCTACTAAATATGTAGATTTCAATCTTCACTCTTGCATATAGACATGGACATATAGGCATTACCAGCCACAAAATGCTTAGAGCCTAAAGGACTTGTTGCCTATCCTTAGTCAAACTCTGTCTTTGCAAAATCAGATCTAAGGATAGTAGAGAAAGGGACTAGTGGATGAACTGTTGGAATTTTTGTTAGGGTTTCTGTGGTTTCCTTGGCTTCTAGACAAGTGGTGGTCCATGGATTGGTCCTAATCCATGACCTACTCTATGCTGGTCCCTAGAGAGTTTCCAGGATAGAAAGAAAAAACAATTGTACCAGTCCATGGTGTCAGTCAAACATTGAACCAGTCCCTCACACAACAGGGGAAAAAATCTATCCTTGATATCAGATACTTTAAGAAGCATTGTCCTGGAGATATAATAATTTATCGCACCATGGGCTCCAGGCACGTGGTGGAGGAAATGGAACGAAAAGGGCTGGGAACAAGTGGGGAATGAATGAGGGACACATTTTACTGCATACAGAAACCCCTCACTCCTTGTCCTAGATGGCAGCCAGCACACATAAACATATACCGATAAGGATGGCTCAACACTGTAATTAGCTACACAGCTGGAAATAGTCCACAAACCTTGCAGGGAGAAAGAGAGAAAGCAAATCAAAAGCCAAGCCGAAGTCAGGATAACAGAGGTCACAATAGTCAGTCCAGTCCTGGGTCAGGTCAGCCAGAAGGTAGCAATAGTCCAGTCTGATCCAAAGTCAAGGCAACAAGGAGTCAAGATACAAGGAGCCAGTGCAGGCAGCAGTCACACCAAAGGATCATGCAATAAACTCTGACATTGAATTGGTGTCTCTCTGCTTCTTAAGTAGGAGATTCTTTCCTCGGTGCCAGCTGAGGCTTGTTTGCCAATTGTCTCTCAGCAATCCTCCTGGACCTGAGTCTGCCAGCACTCTCAGCCCTGCGTTCTTTAAAGGAGGGAACCTCCAGGCTTGGTTCCTCCCCAGAGTCACCACTAGGCTGCTGTGCCACCAGAGGAATCCCATCAGCAGTAGGACCTGGCTGAGCCTCCTCCTCTGGGGCTGGGAGATCAGGGCTGGATTCTGGCAGAGCAGGATTAGCATCTGGTGTAGCCTCAATTACCTCTTGCTCTGGAAGAGCCCCATCCTCCTCATCATCCTCCGAGACCTGCTCTTGGCTGGCCATGATATCCATTCTGTTCCATTCCCAATCCGTTCCAGAGGGGGCAGTTTTTTAGAACTGTTCAGAATAGTTCTCAAAAATTGCAGTCCTTTGGAACAGATTGGGAACAGAAGGGAATGGAATGGAATGAGTGAGGGACTTCCTGTGTGCAGTAAAAGGCATCCCCTACTCGTTCCTTTCCATTTCCGGCCCCTTTTGGACTGTTCTTGTCCCATGCCTGGAGCATGTGCGGTAAACCTAATATTCTTGCACTTGAGTCCATTTCCTTTTTTACACATTGTATGCCTGAGCCTCTGCCTCTGGAAGATGCTACAGGAAGGGCATAGTTTAATGGCCTCCACAATTCAGAGACCAGATTTGATTGGCCTGGTTGAAGAGGACAGGCTTCTGAGGGTATGGAAACAGAGATTTCTTATGGCTTGTTCACAAGCCTTCTTGGGAGATTTGCATGGACCCTGGCTCAGGTCTTGCCTATAAATAGGTTGACATTGGTAAGTTATTGGGGAGGGGGGAGATATCAGAGTGGTGTACATATTAGCACCCTTTTCATTAAGGGTTGGGCTATAGAATCTTCTTCACAAGCTGGGTGATTGAAAGGTAGGAAAATATCATCCCCTGACTGTTTTTGTTTGTTTGTTTTTGCTTTCTCCATTCCTAGGTTCTACAATGGCTACCTAATGACATCATCATGTATGTGACTTGGATTTCACAGAAGTCAGGTGTATGAGAATTACTCATACAATTTCAACCTTGCTGCCCCTGTTCCATCCATCTGTATTTGTAGTAATATGATCATCTGTCAATCCTCAGGATATACTTGTTTCAACTGTAAAGATGCCAGTTTTTAAAGTTTGGGGTCCTCTCAGTTATCTCTGGAAGATGACTTATTACAATGGAAGACTTATACTATAGAGAAAATGAAATATAAATACAACTCTCCTTTATCCGTGGAACATGCACTTAAGAATCTAGCCCTTTCTTCTAGCAAGTGTTTTCCAAGCCATTAAAAAAATCCACCCCTGATAACTGGAAAATTGCATACTTTGAGAAGGTTAGATCATAATGGCATCTGGTTCACTTCAAACACAAATACTATTTGAAAGATCCAGAACCTTGTGTTTTAGCTTTCCTTTGTTGTCAACTGAATTGTGTGTTCACTATTGCACAGGGAGGATAACAGCACTGTAAAATATTGGAGAAGCTATAAGCTTAGTATTCCAGCACAGAGCCAGGTGTGATCATATACATTTTTTAAGAACAAAGCTAGGAAACTATACCTTGGTTTATCTATATGTTAAATATTTGCAATACATTGCAGAAGTGGTTTGAAAGTCTTAACAGCCAAGGTAGGTGGGTGGTCAGCTATATGTAATTAAGTCCTTGACTGTCTCTGTGAGAAGACTCTCCCCACCAAATCCAAGAAGCTTCAGCCACTACTGATATAGTCCATTCCACTTTTCTCCCTATAAGCATTCAGAAACATTTTGTAGTTCATTGTCAAAATACAATACTTGACTACATGGAGCCAGCTAGAATTAGACTTAGCTAGAAAATTATTGTGCTGTGATATATGTTAGGTCATTCCTCTATCATTTAATTCTCAAGCAATTGTTCTCAAACTTTGGTCCACCAGGTATTTCAGATCCCATAATCCCTGGCCATTCTGAGAACTGAAATTCAAAACTCCTGATAGGCCTGTTACAGACAGCCAAAATAAAGCTGCTTTGAGTCACAGTAGAGGTATGGTGTTTCAATGATGCATGCGTCCTAAGAGTCCAGAATTCGCACCAAAGTCATGCTTCAGCCCTAAGGACTGGAGCGTGGCTTCTGGACTCTTAGGACGCATGCATCATTGAAACACCATACCTCCACTGTGACTCAAAGCAGCTTTATTTTGGCTGTCTGTAACAGGCCGTAGGTTTATGGACCACTGTTTTAAAGCTTTCACTATATAGAAATAAAGTATAATTTTTTAAAAAAAAAGTCTTCACCTTTGTGTTTTTATGTATCATATTCTCTCTTGTCCCCTCAATTTTAATTTAGGGAGTTGAAACCAATGTACACACACACACACAAAGAGAGAGAGAGAGACATGAATACAATCTATTTAGAACCGCCTTCCCATCTCTTCAAACTTCCCTTCCCTGACATTGGCTTATACAAGGAATGCCATGTGATTATATACTTGAGAACAAGCTGGAGGAAAACACTGCGGTCATTGAAAGAGGGATTAAGTAATTCATTATGTCTGCTTTCAGGGAATGAATGTCTAATTTTGTAATCTTCTTAAGTGTTAAGGGACAAACGTCCAGTTTTAGGAATAGCTGCTTTCTCAAATAAAATGAGTGCTCTGTCTAACCAGTATTTAGTTTCTTTCCAGTCAGCAAGGCGGGCAGAATTCATATTACTGCATAGTTACAAAGAACATAGGTAAAATATATGAATTTTAGGCTGATCCTTTATTTTATTGAAAATTCAGTTCTACATAATATGCCAACAAGAAACCATTAATAATCATACAGCAGTAAGAACAGAAAGAGAGAGAGAGAATTCTATTGATTTTGCTCAGCAAATGATTAACTTGCACTACAGTGAAAGTGGTATCATGCTTAAGAAGAAGGATTTTACTTTAATGGGTTTCTTTTTCATGAAACCTCTCTCAATAGTTTTTACATTTAATAAAGTATCCAACCAAAGAGATGAAGATTACCTAAATCGAGGATTCCAAACCTTCTACCTTGAATAATTCCTTTCCACATTTCCTTGTCTGTCGTATGTCTTTTTTTTTATTCTTGAAGAACATTCTGGAACAACCTATGATTCTGGGAGCTGCCGTAAAAACAACAACACAAAACTCCACCACCTTTTCAAGTTGTGTTTTGAAGTATAATGAAAGGTACGTACTCAATTCACTTGGGAAATTAAACAGACTAGATTTCATGGTTACCCTGCATAAACTCAGTTATCAAGAGAATCTCTACATTGTAGATATTTACTGGGAGACTGATGATGGTTGGCAAATGTTTTAAAGGTATTTACCAGTTCTCTCTCTCTCTCTCTCTCTCTCTCCCAGAATTGGGACTCAGAGTGGCTTCACAATATTTAAAAAAAAAATACAATTAAAAACATAGAGAAATGATACTTTAAAACAGAATTAAATTGTTAGATTTCAGAGGTTCTGTTCCTACCTTAGTGGCCAGTTTTAGAGGGCAGTAGGAATGTGAATCCTAGAATAATTTGTTCTTGCATGTGAGGCTGAATAATTAAAATGGTTTTATCCCTGCTGTGGGAGAAAACAAATATTAATCCACAGTATTCTCCCTCTATTCAACCATCCTGAAGTAGTGTGATAGCAATATTATGTGGAGAGAATCACAACAACCCCAACACTTTGTGTACAGGAAATGCCTGGAGGAGGGAGCAAACATGTTTTCTCTGCAATAATAAATCTTGTGCAACATTTCAGGATGTTGAATAACAGGATAAAATTGTGCAAAATACCCACTGTTCTATCATTATTCCTGATGGATTTTCTGACTGCTGAAGAACCCACTTTTAAACCTGGAAACAAATTATTGTGAATATTCCTCCCATCACTACAGGAGTGTTCTGGGAGACAAATGTTCATTCTCTGGCTTTTATGTTTTGGTCTGGCACACACTTCTATCTTGAAAATTTGAATATTTTGTTATTATACAATGAGTACGCTGAAGATTCTCATGCCAATAACCATATTCAGGAATTAGGAACTGTGGGGACAAAGTGAGGCTATACATGGCAGTACTGCCCCTCTATGTTCTTCATATTGTTGGCAAAGGTCTGAAAGAAAACTGTAATTTCCTTTATGTGGAAGGGCTGTGGCCACATCTCTCCATGGGTTTTGTTCCATAATGTCTGAGGAAGGTTTGCTTCTTTCTTTCAACTGCTTTGTCTGACTCTCCTGAATCAATGTCTGAGATCACTGAGGGACTGGATGAAAGCCAATAAGAATAACTCAATCTTAACAAGATGGACATACTGCTGAATTGTCAGATTAGTTGATGAAGTTCTGGACAGGACTGCACTCTTCTGAAATGGACAGACTTGCATTCTGAATATCTGTTTCTAGCATTTTAATTAGACCAAACTGGCATCATTAGCACAAGTTCTGTTCCTCCAAGATGCTGATTTCACCATGGCAGGCAAAGTATTTTGAAAACTGTACACAGCCCCAGTAAAAACTAAGTATACTTTGAAAGCTAAAGTAACATGGTGCCTTGGAAACTCACATTGTGCACTCACATCTCTCAGTTTTTGCATAAACCCAGAGCAAGATATGCTCTATCTTTTCTTCCTTAAATTTTTCTCCCACCACCACAGGCATCTGTAGTATTGAAGCAGTTCTGGACTTATGTAGGCCCTGTCTTCACTGGCTAGATATTTGGGCCAGTCCAGAGCATTATGCTTCAGAATTGACCCTAAGGTGGCCACAATGATGGCCACATGCACCGAACCACATCTAGTTTGGAAACACCATTGTTTGCACAGGCCAATTGGCCTATTCCCCATTCCTGGAGTTTCAGCCACCACTGTGGTATCTGAAGGAGCTCTGTGAACAGACTGCCTGGGGCACAGCCACTTCTCTGGAGGGTGAACACATGCATGCAACTAATGCAGAGAGATACTCTGGCTCCAGGAACCACCCACCCTTTCCCCTTGTGCTGGTCAGTGCAAGGAAATATAATAATAATAATAATAATAATAATAATAATAATATATTTATTTATTTATTTATTTATAGCCCACCCAATCACAAGGAATCCAGGCGGGTTACAACAATAGAAATAAAGAGAATAAAATAAAATACAATAAATAAATAAAATATAATAAAATTAAAGAGAGCGAAGTGAGTACATTCACAGTTAGGACTGATGGAAGTTGGGCCTCTCTTTTTTCATTCCCTCCCAGGTTTGATGATGACGTCATGGAGGGAGGGCTCTTCTTCTTGAGGCAAGGATTTTATTTTAATTAATTTTAATTTAATTCTTCTCATTAAATTTAAGGGAAGAATTGGTGGACAGAGTGACGTAAGTCACAGTAAATGGGGAGTGGAACTAGGTAGGGAAGGCCTGCTGGAAAAGATCCGTCTTAAGAGCCTTCTTAAAGGCTGTAAGAGTAGAAATGTCGCGGATCTCCTTCGGCAGGTCATTCCATAGCTTCGGAGCTGCGGTGGAAAAGGCCCTCTGGGTGACTGAACTTAGCCTAGATTTTATTGGCTGAAGTAGATTCTTCCCCGAGGACCTTAGAGTGCGGGACGGATAGTATGGAAGTAGGTTATCTCTTAAGTATTCTGGACCCAAGCCATGTAGGGCTTTGAAGGTAATCACCAACACCTTGTACCTTGCCCGGAAACTAATTGGCAGCCAGTGAAGGGATTTCAAAACCGGTGTTATGTGATTGGTATGACGAGTACCTGTAATTAACCTGGCTGCCATATTTTGTACAAGTTGAAGTTTCTGAACTTGGCACAAGGGTAGCCCCATGTACAGCGCATTACAGAAGTCCAATCGAGAGGTGACCAGCGCATGTACTACTGTTTCAAGGTCTCCCAGTTCCAGGAAGGGGCGCAGCTGGTGTATCAGCCGAAGCTGATAACAACTGCTCCTGACTGTCGCATCTACCTGAGCTGTCAGGTGAAACGATGAGTCAAGGAGCACCCCCAACCTGCAGACAGAGTCTTTCAGGGGAAGTGTGACCCCATCCAGAACTGGCTGACATAATTCCATACCTGGGTTTGGGTTTCCTATAACAAGTACCTCCATCTTACCTGGATTCAGCTTGAGTCGGGTTTCCCTCATCCAGTCCATTACCGCCCCAAGACAGGCATTCAGAGGAGAGATGCCATCCATAGTCACTGCATCAGTTTGAGACATAGAGAAATATATTTGGGTGTCATCAGCATACTGATAACATCCTGCCCCATGTCTCCGGATGATTTTTCCCAGCTGCTTCATGTAAATATTAAACAGCATAGGAGACAATATTGCGCCCTGGGGTATACCAAATTTTATCTCTCTTTTAGAAGAGCAACTGTCTCCATGTCACCATGGTGTGGCATCCATGGTGTGGTCTGGAATGTGGGCCAGCCTGATTCAGGCCTGATCCAGCAGTTTAAGCACCACTAAACCCCAGCCTAATCCCAGGGTTTTGGGCAAAGCACCAAGGCTTTCTGCAACTTTGCTAACTCTGGGACAAAGTTGGAATAACAGGGAAAGCCTGTGATATTTCACCAGAAGTGAAAGTGCACGCAGATAGCATGGTTTTTTCCACCTATGCTGATAAGGCCTTACAGGATTTTACTAAGGTATCCATATGTCCTAACTTACATACACCAGTCCTCTTTTTAAGAGCTATCAGAAACCAATCCTCTGTTCAACCTAAGTCAAGTTTAGATAGGGTTGCCATGTCTCGATTTTGGCAGGGGCATTCATGGGTTTGGGGCATCCCGTCTGGTCCCACCTGTCTCATCCTCCAGCCTACATCCTCCTTCTTCTTCAGGCCTCCTCCTCCAATCCTCTGCCACCGCCTCAATCAACAGGAAGTGTGGCTGGATGTCCCACCCCTTCCCGGCCTAACAACCAATCAGAGGGACTTCTGGCAGGTTCCTCCTGTGACTACAAGCCCCAGTGGCTTTTGTGGATGGAAATTCCACCCCTTCCTCTAGCTGGAAGCCTCCTTGATTGGTTGGGAGGCCAGGAAAGAGCAGGATGCCCACCCCCCCCCCATCCCAGTTTTGTGGAAGAGAGTTATGGCAACCCTAAGTTTACAGATAAATAAAGTTAAGATGAGAGATGTCATGGGGTAGTGGCTTGAACATTGGACTACTACTCCAGAGACCAGGTTCTGAATCCCTGCTCTGCTGTGGAAACTCACTAGGTGATGTTGGGCAAATCAAGCACTCTCAGTCTCAGAGGCAATTCCTTCTGAGCAATCTTGCTAAGAAAACCTTGTGATAGGTAGGTTTGCCTTAAGTCAGAAACAACTTGAAGGCACATGAGAAGAAGAATAAATCTATGTATCCTACCTTACAGACAACAGTCCTCTGTTTGAAGGACTGTCAGAAAACAATTCTTTATTCAGCCTTAGTCCAGTTTAAAGAGAAATAAAAGTGAGAGATCATTGGTCTTGAAGTTGCCAACATACATTCTTAGCATATGGATATCACATTGAGTTTTTCCCCAGCTCACCTACTCACAGCCTTTCGCATATGTTGATAGATTTTTTAAAATTACAGTAAATGTTTTCTGCATCTGTTTGTGTAACTCACAGCATGCAAATTTTATGCAAATCATTGTCCTCTTTTGAGGTGATTCCTAAGCAGTCTTTCAACTAATAAAGCATAATCAAAGAGTACATGTGAAATTTTCTGAACATTCTGAAGTGCTATGTGTATGCTCTGCAATATAACTACCCTCTAGATGGTTGGTTGTTAATACATCATTCCACCCCCCTCATAAGATATTTTTTCCCTTTCATCATGATGGTACAATTAACATTTTCCCAAGCAGTGGTTTCTCGTTCCAGAAACTGAAGAAGAAAAGATTGTTCTCAGTATCTGACACAGTGTAAAAGCATGCAATGTTTATGGATCTCTTTCCTCCTTCTCCAGTTGAGGAAATGTGCAGTTAAATCATAATTTAATGATTACCTGCCATTTCCCCCTCTTTGTGTCCCCTTTCCCCTCTTCTCTCTCTCCTACAAGAGGTTACCATAAGATTGAGTGGTTCAGAGGTTAAGAACTTTATTTGAGTAATTTCTGATGCTGATAAATAGATTCAAAGAGCAAGGCATGCTGCTCTTGCTTGGGTAGGATTTGCTGGTGCTTCTTAAGCAGCTTGAAAATGTGACATTTAAACTTAATCCATTTGACTGCAGAAGTAAATCAAATGAAAAAAGGTCCAGTGGGTTATCTTCAGACTAAGTTTGTCACACTTACGTTCCATTGGTGCCCCTATAAAAACTTGGTTATGACTTGAGTCATACGGACGTGACTTAACTCCTAAGTACTTATAACGTTGTATTTTGGTTCTAACACAGCATAAATGCAACAATCCTGGATTTACATAAGTGTAGCTAACTCAATTTAGAGCCAACCTATTATGTCAGAATTTGAATCCACATTGTATCTTGACTCATCAGCCTAGGGGATGAAGGATGCAGATCTTTATTAATTTCATTCTTAAAGGTATAAAAAGAGCATTTTTTTACAACTTTCCTATTGATGAAGCTGCTTAAATGTGATGCCTGCAAATGACTGTGGTCAGTATTTCTCATTTTCTTTCCTCTCACAAATTCCCTCTCCTTTCCACATAAATCAGTCTCTATCTGCCAATCCATTGGCCAGTATTGTTTCATCAGCATAAGATGTGGTGACACAACAGCCTTCAGCAAGGTATTGGAGATGCAGTGACAATGAGCTCTGCAACAACAGGAGGGACAGAGATTTCTTTTCTGACAGAGATGGCATTCACTGTTTTCTACCCACAGGTATTACACACCCTTCAAAATTGCCTTAAGCCAGCATAAAGGACTGTTACACCAGCATAAGTCACCAACAGGATTCTGACCTTTCTCTCCTCAATAATCGTCTTTAAAACCTCATTCTTATTTGATGTTCTTTTCCATGTCTTTTGAACACATTTACCTCTTCTCATTCTCTCCATCAGTCACCATTTATTTATGCACAGATTCATTTTACACCACACATTCCACACCTGTTACTGAGTATACACACACGATACTTTACTTAACATACACCATTACAACAAAGAAATGCAAACTATAATTGCAGAGATAACTGTGCTATCCATAATATTCATTAGTATTTTCTCATCCAGGTGCTAACCAGGGCTGACCCTGATTAGATTCCAAAATCAGATGGGATCTAGTGCCTTTTGGGTATTTGGGCAGATAGAAGAGATAGGGAGAAATTAAAAAGTCATTTCTTAGGAAAGGAATGGAACTCTGTGTATTTGTGTGTGTAAAGTGGGGGAAGAATATTATTTTATTGTCCACTGGATCACCTATTCCTTGTTCTACTTCCTTTCAAAAGCTGGGGGGGGGGCGTTTTCCCCTTTTATAGGGTTGAACTTTCTTTTTCAGAAGAAAAGAACTTATCTAAGGCCCAGTACAGATGGGCATTTTGGGCAGGTCTGGGGCCAATTTTAGAGCTCTGGAGGGCTGGGCGTCCATACACACCCAGCTTTTGTAGCAGAGCCCTTGCACCATCTTGCCTGTGCCCCGCCCACATGAGGTGTGTGATGATGACATGTGGGCATCCACGCACCCAAACATCTCTGGCCGGAAGAGTGCAATAATGATATGCTTACGTCATTATCGTACCCCTTCCAGGAAGCTTCTTTTAGCAGCTTCCTTTTGCTCCTGGGAGGGGGTGCATTATTGCTGCACTGTTTGGTTGCTGCAGCAACTATACAGGGCAAAGAGGGATGGCATGGAGCCACCTGTCTGTCGAGCCCCTAAGTTTCACACCAAAGTAGGGGGCAAGAAAGTCATGAACCCTACACTATATCAGAATCGATTAAATGATTAAGTCCCATAAACCACCGGGATTACACAATTCCACACAGTCCCCATCCAACTCATATACTTTTGCTATTCAAATGTGAAACATGTAACCCAGATCAGTTGTTAAATAGAAGAGCAGCAAATACTTCACATCTATAGTATATTAGACTATACAAAGGCCCTATACAGACAGGCCAAAATAAAGCTGCTTCGAGTCACTTTGGAGGTATGGTGTTTCAATGATAGATGCATCCTAAGTGTCCAGAAGCCGCACCAAAGCCACACTCCAGTCCTAAGGACTGGAGTGCAGCTTTGGTGCAGCTTCCAGACTCTTAGGACACATACATCATTGAAACACCATTACCTCCAAAGTGACCTGAAGCAGCTTTATTTTGGCCTGTCTGTATCAGGCCAAAGTTTGGAAAAGATTAATTTCTTGCTTTATAAATCTCAGCATTGCATATCATATGCTGAAGCACTGGTATGAGTATTTTCTGTATGTAAAGATTAAGTTGGGAAGAGTCTATTCAATGGGAGCACTGGGTGTCACCTCCCATGACATCACCAGGGAGCTAAAACATATTTGTGGCCCTTGTTCTTTTCCCTTATGCTTTTTTTTCCCGGGGGTGGAAGTGGGGGCATGGATTTGGGAACACCTCTAGTAACTATTTCAGAGAGCAGAAATAGCTCCTCATTCTACAGAAGACTCATAAAAAAAATTAAATACACACACGCACACACACACTTCCTACCTACCAACTGTGAACAGTGATGGATTTCTACCCTAACAGCTTTTTGTTGAGCATCAGATATTCCTTCAGCCACAGATTGAATATTGGGTGGGTGTCCTGAACCTGTGATGCTATAGAAAATCATGGAGGTGGATCTTGACTGATGGGACATTTATGCAAGCTCATGGAATAGCTGAACATTAAGAAGTGACATTCTGTGGAAGCAACAGCTGAAGAAAGAATTGGTAGTTCCAGCTTGCATGAAACTTCTAACAAACTTTGGACTTTGAAAGAGTTTTTGAAAAACTATCTAAATTCCACAAATATATTTTGTACATCCTTAAAAATATAAAATTTCATTCTCATGGGAAACAATTTTAGCAGTTTTAGCAATTTAGCTGCTGGTGCAAGAATGTTGCAGTTCATGAATTATTCTGTGCAAAATTCACACAAAACTTGGAGAAAAACCACTAATAACTCACCCCCACCAGAGCCAGTTAAAGGGATAGGTGGGCAGGGCAAGAGGACCAGGGAAAGCAGCCATCTTACCAGGAAAAGGAAGGGGCACATGCACACTTCCTGGCTTCTCCCTCCTGGGCTTTTTCCCCTCTGAGTGGAAAGGTCCAGAAGGGAGAAAGAGTAGGAGTATGCATGTATGCGGCATTGACTGCTCAAATAATCAAATCATTGTGTGTCAAAGCCATGACTGTAAAGGCCAAGTGTGTGCATGTGTGCATGTGTGTGTGCCTGTATATATGTGTGTGTGCATGTGTAAATTTCTATCAAGAGTAGTATTTTCTGAACAGGAAAATTTTGCTTCACAATTGTTTCACGATAAAGCTCTTTTTTTAAATTAGTGAGTTCCCCCACTTTCTTTTTAACACACACACACACACACACACATTTTGCAAAAGATCAGGGCTGTTTGTGCACACAGTGTGGCATCCACTCAAAAGGTACTAAATGTTTTTATCCACCAAATATGTAAATTTTATGAAGAATACGTTCTGAACTGTGAATCTTCTCATGAGTCCAGGCTTTTCCTCATTAGAATTTTTGTTGAATGAAGAAATCTGAGTGGCATTTGTTTGTTTGTTGACAATTGTTGAAACCCCTTCTATTTCATTAGTAGAGGCCACACAAGTATCTTAAGGTTTGGTTCTGGAATTTTATGTTTTGGGATGCATCTCACCTGGCAGCCCCTTTATTCCTCCGTCCCCTTTCATTTTGATCTCCACTGTTGCAGAAGGTAAGTCGCATGAATTAGACGAGAACAAGATCAAATCTTGGAGAAGCTCTGTCTATGAGGTTGTACAATATTTCGAATTGGTTTTATGGCTTTTGAGTGGATGTCACAGTGTGTGCACAAACAGCCCTGATCTTTTCCAAAAACGTGTGTTTGTGTGTGTGTGTTTTAAGAAAATGGGAGAACCCACCAGTTTAAAACAAAAAAGTTTTATTCCAAAATTGGAAGAAATTTGGAACAGAGATCACACACACCACTAGCTTAAAACAGAGGCACATGGGGTTAGAGATATATTTTACAGAAGGCTGCCAATTTCAACAAATCAATAGAAATTAGATTTCTGGAAGCAAGAATGTTGTGGTTTCAAATCATCCCAGTTAGAGCTTTTGCAGAAATGCTATTGGGTAAGAATAGGTCTTTGGGGTCCCTCACTAAATCTGAATCAGTTTGTATCACACCTGTAAATATTGCTAAAGGCCCAATCTTCAAGCTGTACAGCAGAAGTGGGACTTATGGTGGAATGATTACATCCAAGCTATCTTGGTAAACAGACTTAAATATGTCTATCTGGGACCCTAAGTGGAACTTAATGTGGGCTTCCCTCCTATTTAAATTTAAGTCTAAATATCTAGCAGAAAATAGCACATCATTGGCATCTTTACCTAGCTGAACTCTACAGAGATAAGAAGTAGCTCTTTACTGCAAAGGATGCAATGAGGTGAAATTCCTGTTCTACTTGTAACTTCTTACCCAGTAGTATTCTGCTTTTGGAAGCAGGTTTATCACCTGTGGAAAGTAAGACAACACAATTCTGTAATTCAGCGATGCTAATGAAGCATTATTCCCACTTCTGGAAATGAGGTGAGGGAGAGCTAAGACCACCTCTGCCCTTCACCAAGCCCAGAGAAGAAAGAGACAGAGACAGAACCTGGAGGATTCCTGGGAACAATGAAATGAGGGAGGGCTAAGACCACCTCTGTCTCCTTCCAAGCCCAGAGAACAAAGAGGCAGCACAAAAGTCTGGAGGATGCCTGGAAACAATGAGTGAGGGAAAGGAGGAAGCATGAGATCTGGGCCGTGAGAGCCAGAAGAACTCGATGAGAGACCAGGAGAAAGCTGAAGACCTAAAGGAGGAAGGACATGAGAGGGGAAGGGTAACAGATGGAGGGGAGGAAAGGGGTAGAGAAACAAGCAGACAATAAGAGGGAGGGATTACACAGAGAGGCAAATAGCTACTGGGCAGCAGCAGTGGTGGTTGTTACCGATGTTGAGAAAACAACAGTGATATCATGGCTAACACTTATTTAGCACTATACATAGGGAGGTAATGGTGACTCTCCTTGCGTAACCTTCTCACCTAGAAAACCCTATGATAAGACATTCCAAGTGAGACATAGGCAGGAAAAGGAACAAATACAGAGATAGAAAAACAGAGGAAATCACACTTGTTAAAGGAGCCAAGACATAAACCTCCCAAAGATGACGAGGCAAGTGGGAGATAGGCTCAGAAATACAAAATCTATCCAGAGCAGCACAACACATATAATAGGGGCATGGAATGTGAGAAGCATGAGCCAAGGGAAGCTGAACATAGTAAAAATGTAAATGGAACACATTAACATACTAGTACTGGGAGTAAGCGAGCTGAAATGGATAGGAATGGGCCACTTTGATTCAGACAACTACACAGTGTTCTACTCGGGAAATGAGAATACACGAAGGAATGGGGAGGCACTAATACTAAGGAGAGATGTGGCAAAAGCAATAAAGGGATATAATGCCAAATCAGACCGAATCATCTCAATAAGGGTCTGTGGAAAACCTATAAATATTAACATAATTCAAGGATATACACCAACCATAGATGCAAAAGAGGAAGAATTAGTGACATTTTGTGAAGGAGTCCAGGAAGAAATTGACAAAACACCAGCACAGAACATTAAACTAATCATAGGTGACTGGAACACCAAAGTTGGAAGCAAAGAGAAATCCAAAACAATAGGCAGATTCGGATTAGGCAAAAGGAATGAAGCAGATGAGCATCTGATAGAGTTCTGTGAAGCCAACCATCTATTCATTTCCTTTTCCATACAGCCAAAGCGAAGGCGATACACATGGACATCACCACAAGGACAACGCAAAAACCAAATAGATTATATAATCAGAAGCAAAAGTTGGAGAAGTACCATTTTGATGGCCAAGACTAGACTGGGTGCTTACTGTGGCACAGACCATGAATTAGTTAATTCAAAAATTAGAGTAAAACTTAAGAAAAGAACAAAACCAGTCATCATACCAAAATTTGATCTAAACAATATTTCAACAGAATTTACTGTCAATATAAAGAACAGATTTGAACTACTAAGTATAATAGACCAGGTACCGGAAGAACTATGGTCAGAAGCGAGGGACATAAAAAAAGAATAATGCAGGCATACACTTACAATTAGTCAAAAAGAAAGAGAAGAGACCATGGATGTCAGATAAAATGCTACAAGCAGTAAAAGAAAGAAGAAAAGCAAAACAAAAAGGAGACAGGAACAAACTCAAAACCATGAATGCTACAGTTCAATGAATGGTGCAAACAGATAAAGACAAATACTACGATGATCAATGCAGAGAGAGAGAGGACAACAGCAAGAAGGGAAAAACAAACCACCTATTTCAAAAGATCTGGGAAATCAAAGGGAAATCCAAACTAAGCACTATGACAATAAAAACAACATAACTCAAGATCAGGAAGAAATAAAAAGACATTGGATGTGGTACACAGAAGAGCTATATAAAAGAGATAGCAAAATGAAGGACATATGGATTGAAGATGAACCCCAGATTCTAAAAACAGAAGTGGAAGCTGCAATTAGAGAAATTGGAAAAATAAATCACCAAGTGCAGATGATATTCCAGTCGAATTGCTTCAATCCATGGTAACAGAATCAACACCAGTGCTACAGATATGGAAAACAAAACGATGACCAACAGATTGGAAACGATCAATGTACATCCCCATCTACAAAAAAGAAGATAAAAAAGACTGCAGCAACTATAGGACCATAGCTCTAATCTCCCATGCAAGCAAAATTATGCTCAAAATTCTGCAACGTAGACTCCAACCATACATGGAGTGAGAAATCCCAGAGGTACAAGCAGGATTCAGAAAAGGAAGAGGCACTAGGGACCACACTGCAAACATATGGTGGCTAATGGAGCACACCAAAGAATTCCAAAAGAAAATCAGCATGTGGTTTATAGACTATAACAAGGCTTTTGATAGCTTTGCTCACAAAATACTATAACGCACTTAAAGACATGGGAGTGCCAACACATCTGATAGTCCTAATGAGGAATACTTACTCAGGACAGGAGGCCACTGTCAGGACAGAACATGGAGAAACAAAATGGTTCCCAATTGGCAAAGGGGTCAGACAAGGCTGCATCCTCTCACCCTATCTGTTCAACTTGTATGCAGAAGATAGTATATGAAAAGCAGGATTGGACACAGAAGAAGGAGGAGTGAAAATAAGAGGAAGGAATATCAAGGAGGAAAGTGAAAAGGCAGGCTTATTGTTGAACATAAAGAAAACAAAAATAATAACCACAGAAAATGTACACAGATTCAGCCTACACAATGAGGAAATAGAAATAGTAAAAAAGAAAAGAAAAGAAATGTGCATACCCAGGCTCAAATATTGAACAGAGTAGGGAATGCAGTCAAGAAATCATAAGATGACTAATAATGGGGAGGGCAGCTATGAGAGAACTAGAAAATATTCTAATATGTAGACATACACTGAGCACAAAACTTAGAATCATACAAGCCATTGTGTTCCCCATATCTGGATGTAAGAGCTGGACAGTTAAAAAAGTGGATAGGAAGAGAATTAATTCATTTGAGATGTGGTGCTGGAGAAGAGTGCTCATATTACCATGGACAGCTAAAAAGTCAAACAAATGGTTCCTAGATCAGATCAAACCAGAAATCTCTCTGGAAGCCAAAATGACTAGACTGAGGCTGTTGTACTTTGGCCACATCATGAGGAGGCACAACTCATTGGGGGGAAAAATCAATAATGCTAGGAAAGGTGGGGGGAAGCAGAAAGAGAGGAATGCCATATGCTAGATGGATGGACTCTATTAAGTAGGTCATGGGTATGCATTTGCAGGACCTGAGCAAAGCAGTGGAACATAGGGAGTATTGGAGATGTCTCATGTACAGGATCGCCATGAGTTGAGATCGACAACAACAACAGCAACAACAACAACTGAAGCATTGAATATATATATATATATATATCCCTCTTTCTTTCTCTTGGCTGATAATAAAAATTGCCATCATCCAGAAGGAGGGAAGGGCAGGCCAGCTCAATCAGGTCTATCCTGAAAAAGATGAAGTCTCTCCCTCTATCCACCATCATCTAGAGAGAGTCAGCTAGACTTTTCCCCTTCCCCACAGCCATTCCCTTCCCTTTGTGTCTTGCCTTTTTAGATTGTAAGCCTGAGGGCAGGAAAATTTCTCATTAACAATTTGTAAACTGCTCGGAGAGCCTTTTGGCTGAAGACCAAGGTATAAGTCCTATATATATATATATATATATATATATATATATATGAACTGATATATATATATATATATGAACTGATCTCCCTCTTATTGACCATTGGGTGCTTTGAAACTGTTTGACAGTGGAAAACATTAGGCAGTCTCAGTGTGAATATATGTTTGAAAATTCCTGGTCAATCACATTATAAAACATATTTAAATATAACCTAATGGCAGTAAAAGGTGAGTATTTTTTTAAAGACACATTTGCTGAAGCATTACTATCTATTCTTGGTATTTGCAAACAAAGACTCATCACCACATGGCCTGTCTGTGCATCATATGAGATTCTGAAAAGGGAATTCTAACCATTGGATCCTGCCCCCATACTGTTCTCTTCCCTGCATATTTGCTTCTGTGAATGACTGCCATTGTGCATGGATTATGTTCTCTGTTTGTCTTTCCTTTCTTTTCTTGGAATTCATTTCTGTTAAAATTCTAATAATAAAATAATGATAAAACCTACAATTTTAAAAGACTGAGTGCTTCACGTATCCTGAAATGTTAACTCATTCTTTGCCAGTCCTTCTGTAGTCAGATCACATGAAGCACACAAGGTGAAGCCATTAAAAGACTTTTATTTGTACAAATTGCTGCACAATAAGCCCTTAGAAATAAAATTTTAAAAAAAGAAAGAGGGAAAAATCAAAATACACTAAATAGGATCAACCTTAATAACTAGCCATAGAAGTCTGGTTGGAAATAAACAAATGGAAGAAAAATCAATGGCAAAGAGAATAGTCTGTAATATTTAGAAAATAAGTATGGCTAACTGGATGAAGTCCAGACCAGAAGCACTCAGGACCTGAGTAAATGGGCAGGACGTCACAGGCTAACCCCATAGTATCTGCCCCTGGTTACAACCTGCTTCAGTCCCTTGGTTAATGTAGCATTTTTCGGGTGTTTATATGCTTGCCCGCCACTAATAAGTTTATCAGGCGACGTCGCTGTTAAAGTGAAATAATGTGAAGTTAATCCAAATGCAAAGCAGAGAAAAACAGCAGCTTTTTACTTTTGGAACAACCCGAAAGTAAAAAAAGCTGCCATTTTTCTCTGCTTTGCGTTCGGATTAACTTCATATTTTTTCACCTTGGCAGTCCGACTCCGTAGTGTGATAAACTACCCAAATTTCCAAGGTTTTTTTTAAATTTTGCATCTTTTTAAACTCCCGTTTTCCAGCGGAATCTCCCTAGTGTGATAAACTCCTAAGCCATGGACCCATTGCTGCTGAGTGCCTCATACCTGCCACCACCAATGGGTCCAACCCAAAGGTCTCTGCTGCAGCCTGTAAAGCCAAAAACAGGATACCTGGCTACATCCAAATGGTAAGGATTCACCTTCTGCTGTCAGAAGCTGTGGCAGGAGCCTTCAGGATAAATAAATAATAATAAAATAATATTTTTTTATTTATATCCCACCCCTCTGTCTGAGACAACCCGGGTGGCTTACAAGTTAAAACAGTACAGTCCCAAATCCCAGGATCCCACCTCCCCATAAATAACAATTAAACAATTCACAGTTTAAAACATACCTTAAAATAATCAAATAGTGGCTATAGCAGATTTGGAGGAGTAACATGTTCCAATCTTTGGTGGCTCTTATCTGTTCGGGAAAGGCCTGCTGGAAGTGATCCATCTTAACAGCTTTTTAAAAGCTGTTTAAGCAGGCAATGTGATGGATCTCCTCCGGCAGGCCATTCCAGAATCTGGGAGTGGTTGGTGAAAAGGTCCTCTGGATGGTTGCAGACAGCCTAGTTTTCATAGGCTGCAATAGATTTCTCCCAGAGGACCTGAGTACGCGGAGTGTATTATATTTTATTTATATAGTTCTGTAGATTTACACAGCACTGTGCATACATACAAACAATAAAATAAAGTAAACCTGCCCATACAACAACAACAAACAAACAAACAAACAGAACATTAGAATGTGCTAATTTTCATATAGAAAAGGCTGCTCTATCCCTTAGATCAAGTTCCTTCTTTCTCATTTTCAGTATCTTTTCAAGGTCTGCAACAAGGACCAGCAGAACTGTACACGGTTCAGATGTGGCTGTGCCATTGATTTACATAAGGACTTTATGATACTTGCCTTATCACAACTCTGCATTGGTTCTGCAAACTCTCACAGAGAGAATCCTTCACAATCCTTGAAGTATATGTTTTATGCACCAGTGTATGTTCTGTTGTGCTCCAGTAATGCACATAATTAAAAGGAGTCACCCAGCTCTGACACATCTGCCATGTTGAAATTCATTATCGTATAGTACCTGTAGGTGCATAGCAGGGTCGCCCTCCCTACTCTTAAACCTCAAGCCTTCAGTTTTATATTGTTTATCTGAGTAGTATCAAGAAAGAAGAGGTATATTCCAGGCTATTTTGCATACTTGACATTCACAGCATACTGACAGAGCAGAATCTTTTGAGTTAATCAAAAATGTTCCAGGTTTTCCCTCCTGATGTGTAATTTACTGTTCAACATAAACAACAGCAAACATGCAAACCCGTTGTTTTAATTAATTGGTAGACCTAAGATGTAAAAATTAAAGACAAGAAAACATTTTTTCTTTGAAGCAGAATGCCAGAAAGTATTACATGATGTTCTTTTTTCTAAAGGGTCACAACAAGCTTGAAAAATCACACAAGACAACAGTTAAGAGTCTCTTTAAAAGTCCCCCAAGATCCTCACTCATATCTTTCAGCTCTTTGATAGAGTGAATAAAAGTAATTGTCTACTCTGCCCAACTCTGCCATACATCTGTACAGATGGATGTTTGATCCCACTGAAGCTACCTGCACTAGTGAGATGTATCAGTATTATGTTAACTGCCAAATAATTCTCAAAGCAATCCTGAGAACTCTAAAATAGAAAGAATTACAGCTGAAACATTGGTAGTGGTGTGTGTGTGTGGGGGGGGGGGGGAGCTATGCAGCAATGTCCATGGCTGCTGCCTCAGAAACAATTAGAGAATTTCTTGTCCCTAAATGAAATGAAAGATTCCTCCATCCCCATTTCTTTACCCACAAATAGGAAAGGTTTTTGAGGCCGTTTTACACAACTCTATAGTGGTTTCTTACCTTGACTGTTCACAGAGGTTATGTTGATGGATATTACTTGAATCAAAGTTGAACAATTTATATGGGTCCACTTCTTTCCTCAAGTGGCTGCACTATGCTGCTGCCATCAATTTTTACCAATGAAGTTTTGATAAAACCTGTGTTTTGACTTTACAGCTCTCATTTTGTTTCCTCTGTTGTTATAAATTAGGTACATATTTTGTTTGGAGGTAGATTAGTGTTTTTGGGAAGTATCCTATAACAACTAATCTCTATGTACACAAGATGGGAGCCTTGTCTAAAACCAGAACAAGATGAGACAAATAAAAGAAAATGTGTTAGAAGCAAAGAAGTTGCCTTTTGCTACAGCTACATTGAAATTGAGTGGAAAAGTCAATGGCAATAATGGAAGTAGTGGTAAAGACCCCCCCCCCTGGAAATTAAGAATGAGGACATAATGTGGGCCGTTCCCTGTATGTTGCATGCCTCTGTATTAAAAAAACAAAACAAAAACAAATTGGTTAAAGGATTCACTTAAGTCTCAAAATCAGGACCATAGCAAAACCATGTGTCTCAGCTTTCTCTGTCCCATTCATACATACTTAAAAGTTAAGCTGGCAGGACAGCACTAAACTAATTGTGGCTTGTTGGGGCCAGGGAGTCCTTTCAGGATGCAGCTAGTTCTAATGTTAGAAAAAAGTTGTGGACAGTTTTGGAACCACAGCAGCACATTTTGAATGATGCATGAAATGAAACAGGCCTGCTGAGCACACTGCTGTGTTGTTTGTTATATCCTGTAGACACTCAGGCACACAATATTCAGCCTGCAGACATACCAACAAATATATCCATGGTAACCCACTCAGTTTTTAAAAATGCAAAAAAGAAGCAAAGAAAGAAAGAGAAAAAGAACAAACAACTAAACATTTGAAAAGAAAAGTTTTTAATATAATCAGGCTTTGCTTCCTGTTTTTATTATCTCACCCAAAACAATGGATAATCTTGCTCTTATAAAAGGGATGCTGGTACACATTAATAGATTTACCATCTTTTAAAAAATGGAATCTATTGGGAGTATTTAATTTAGGGTCTCAACAGACTTTTCAGCTCTGGATCATTGCTGCAGCAACTACACATCATGGCAATGATCCATTCCATCTCGGGAGCAAAAAGAAGGGGCAACATAGTGGAAGGGGTGCCATAGTGGCACTCACACACCATTATGATTCTCCTTCCGGCCAGGGCCATTTGGGCACTGTGCCACCAGTGCATCATAATGGTGCACCCCATGTGGAGGGAGTGCACCATAATGGTGCACGTGGAGTGGAACTAGGGCTTTGAACATGTAAACGTTCAGCCCTAGCTCAGCTCTAGCGCACAGTCAGGCCGGCACAAAGTGCTGGTCTGTACTGCCCCTTTGTTTGCTCCTGGATAGAATGACGGTGATAATGTTTGACTCATCTAGGCATAAAGCATAATGGCAAGGCAGAGTAATACACATTCCAGTTATGTCCGGCTTAGTCCCTTTCCCATCTGCTTAATTCCTTACTCCCAGAAGACAAAAGGAAAGTAGAGGAGGTTGTCAAGGGGTTGACACCTGGACTTATCTCATCCCATATCAGCTTGCTTCCCCTTCTTGCTTCACTTCCAGACCAACACATCTGAAATGGATTAGGTCAAATAAAGTGGTCTTTGTTTAACTCAGTTTTCTGTGTTTGGTGTAATTATTTCTATGGTTGGTTATCCAAAGAATTCCATCCTTGTGACCTGAGTCACTCACAATGGTTATCGAGTAGCAGATCAGTTTTCCCAAGACACACTTTGCCATTTCCTGTATGTGGTCCACATCAGTGTCACTACATATTTTTAAATGTGATTGTAGGATTCTTCATTACAGCTGATTCTTTTTTTAGATGTTCGGAAACTTCAGGCCTTTTCTTCAACAGTTCTCTATCAGTTGTCCAATTAAGAGAAATTTGCTATTTACTTAAGTATTGCAATTATATCTTGTCTTTCTCCGAAAAATGGAATTCAAGGTGGCTGTCAGTAATGCAAGAAAGATGCTGCTAAAACATTAATTTACAAAAGTTAAAAATGAAGTAAACCTCAGTATTATTTTAAAAATTTGCTTTAAAATGCTTAAAAGCACTGAAAACATATTTAAAACATATTTAATATCCTGCTTTTACTTCTTGGAAAAGGAAAACACAATAAAGAGAACCTTTGCTTCCTGGTCCACATTAATTCAGGCTGAGCAGTTGTAAGTATATTTATGTATTACTTTTTCCCACTAGCAACCTTCTAGAAGGAATAATGTGGGGTTTAAACTAGATAGATAACAGAAAAGGAAGAATGCAAACTCACCTTCTCACCTCAGTGATGTACAGTGTCCCTAGCACACCAGATCCATTTTCTGATACATGAGAAAATGAGCATGCAATTTATTAAAGGGTTTTTTTTCCTTTGTTTGTTTGGTTTCTTTCCTCCCCTCAATCCTTAGCTCTTCTGTAAATCTCTACAAGAAGTTCCCCAATCTCTACAGAGAGAATCTTTCAGCACTCTGAAGGTCAGAAAAGGTACACTCAAGGCTTCCAACACAATGCTCTCCAGGATTGCCCTTAGAAACTGTTTTTTGTTTTAACATCTGCAGCCATTCTGAGGGTTGGTTGGTTGATGGAAGTGTAGAGTGACAATAGTGACCTTCCCTCCTTCTTCTTCTTTGACACACTACAAGAAGCCCAGTAGTAAGGAAAAGTTCTATCTTGTTTTTCAAGTCTCAAAAATAAAAATAAAAAGATGAGTGCTGGTAAGATAGAAGCCATCAGAGCTACAGAAACTGAAGGAGGGCTTCTATCCATATAACAGGATGAATGTCACAATTTTATGGATGGAAGGTGAATGTGAACTGACTTTAGGTGAGTTCAGCATTGCATATGAAGTGGCAATAACATCTTATTGGAGGTACTAAATTTGCAGTGATTTTTTCAGAGATTTCTGTGGACTGAAAAATATCATGGCCATTTTAAAAAGCAATATTCATACAGAAGAGCCAAGGCTTACTACAGTTTTGAAGCATACAATGCGAGCAAGTCCTTTAGATAAATTACTGAAGGGAAGAGAGAAGAGTAATTACAATTGTGCCTTCACAAGCCTTTAGTCATTACCAATCGTCAGTCAAGAACCTCACTGCTCAGTACTGATGTCTGTGTTTCTGGGGCTTTGGTACAAGTATATCCATCCCATAGCTGATTTCAGGTATATCAATTCTTGCATAGCTCCTTCCTAACACATGTTCCCTACCTGTTCAGTCTCTGTACATGGCACAGTTGTCCAAAAGCTGGAGTATAGGGATTGATGCTGGAATACTTTTCATTTCATTTACACTTTCCACCATCCCACCCAAAAAAGAAGGTTGTGGACCTAAATGACTCAGCAACCAGATCAGGTATTCTCCCTCCCCCCCCCCACAGTTCTTCATCTTATCACTATTATTTTTTACATTTGTTTGCTGATGACACCCAAAGGTAATACTTTGGGGCAGAGCGCACTTTGCCAGCACCCTCCCAATGTCATAACTCACTCCTTGGATGATTCTGAATCCCATGAAGAGCAGCAAGACATAATCTCACCCCATGGATCACTCAGTTGAGGAGAAGGGAAAGGCAGAGTGCCAAGAATCTGTTGATAATGCTTTCCAGGGCCCTATTCACACAGTGAAAATAATCCACATTGAATTCAGGATGAATCTCTTGTTACCCAATTAAGTCTTTTTTTTGGGGGGGGGGCAAAACCCCCACTTACCCTGGGTAATCAATACCGGGAGGGGTTCAGAGTTTTCCTAAAAGATCTGCACCATCTAACATCACTGGGAAAATGAATAACACATTTTGAATACATTTGCACTGGCAGTGTGAATAATGGTTCAAATACATTCGTGTCATCGAGTCACAAAAGCACTGCTCCTTCCACAGTGGAACAGCTGCCAAGGGGAGAAAACATGCTTAGTAGGAGGGAAAGGTTCAGAAGAATTCAGCAATGAACAGAAGCAAGATGAAAGCTTAATGCTATTGTTCAAGCTAGTTGAAGCAGGAGCCTCAGAATTGAGCAAAGAAAGAGCTTCTAGATACCAGATAGTACGAAACAAATTATACAGAGAATCACTAAAGTGTAAGAATAATATTCAGAAGGAGATACACCAACAGTTAATTGTTCTTATGAAGTATAGGAAAAAGCTTATAGATATAGCACATGCTAGATCATTTAGAAGACACTTGGGAACTGAGAGAACAACACAGCATTTGTCTCAAAATTTCTATCGCCCAAAAAATAAATCAGTTCTGTAAATCCTGTGATGTATGTCAAAAAATAGGCACAGGAATGGATAAGTCAAAAGCAGATGTTTGTCCCTTGCCAGTTATAGAACAAGCTTTCAGATGTGTGGGCACTGACATTGTAGGTCCCTTGTCCAGAGCAACTCAGAAGGGAAGTAAATATCTTCTTGAGGATGCAGCCAATTCAAGGTACCCAGAGCCAGTAGCCTTAAGAAACAACTGGGATGCCAAACTACAACATCTGCTGGTCGCATATCAAGAAGTACCACAAGAAAGTCTTGACTTCTGCCCATTTGAGCTGCTATATGGTCGGCAACTGCGAGGTCCATTAGAATGCATCGGAGACGAATGGGGGACCACAGAGAAAGCAGAACCAGAAGACATTGTGACCTATATTGAGAACTAGTTGGCATCTTTAAAATCAGTTTTACAGTGTGCTGGTGAGAACTTAAAGAAAGCCCAACACAAGCAGAAGACCTGGTATAACAAGAAACCTAGAACCAGAGAAATGAACACAGAAATGAAATGAAGTTTCAGTCATTAAACCTGGTAAGACAACAAAGAACACAAAAGATGTAAATTCCATAGTGGACTTGGAGTAACTTCTAGTCCCATATTGGGAATGGGGAAAGTTCATTGGGAATTGTGCTTCATCAATATTCTGACCTTTAGGAGAAAAGGGTTAGGAGATTGAAAAAAGATTTTCAATGATGCTAGTGTTAAGAGCATATGTAAAATTTAAAATGGAGTAGTATAGTCTTAAATGTGGGGAAAATAAACAACTGATGTGAATTGTAATTCCAATATAAATAAATATAGAAAATATATGTAATTGAATTGATAAGTGCTGAAATATATGTATGATCTAGTGAAAGTAAATGTAGATCTAATGAGTAAACTTAAAGACAGCCTTAATGGTCTAATGATGAATCAGTAATGTATAAATAGGATAAAGTGAGTATTTAGAGATCGTGTAAAATGTTCTAAACTATATTTGTATAATATGATGATTAATGGTGATTGTTTTGGTAAGTATGTTAAAAAGGTTGGTAATTTGAAATGAATATATAGTATTATTTTGAAATATGTAATGTTATAATCGCTATGTAACACTCTGATATTCAATGCTCTGTAAAGAAACCCACAAGATCCTATACTGTCTCTTATATTTCATATATACAGTGGCTTTCTGTGTGTGTTGTACGTAGCATCTTTCAGACATGTACAACTGCATCTGCAGTCTGAATGCACACAATTAGGACACAGAGGGAAGCAAGGCAATATTGTCTCTGAATCTTAAACATTATATCTGAATCTTAAATTGACAGCTAAAGCTTTGTTCCAAGGTGGGACAGCAACTCTGTGGAACATAGCCCTAAACAGACCGGCACTTTGTGCTGGCCTGGAGCCGAAAGTAGGGCTAGATAGGGTTGGGCATCCACATGTGCCCAGCCCTACCTTTGCCACCTGTGCACCATGTTGACGTGCACCCGTCCACACAGGGCGTGCCATGATGATGTATGGGCGTCAGACAGCCCAAACGGCACTCCACAGAAGGGGCATCATCATGGCACGAGAGTGCCATAATCACGCCCCTTCCAAGACGTTGCTTTCAGCAGCTTCTTTTGGCTTGTGAGAAAGAGTGGATCATTGCCACAGTGTGCAGTTGCCATCACAATGATTTGAGGCAGAAAGGGGCGGCATCTCGTAGCCCCTTCCTGCCCCTCTGTCAAGCCCTGTTGTCTCCACTGATTTCTTGGCCTTCATTCAGTCTTCAGTACTACAGAACCTTATGCATTACAAACTGGGAGCCCACCTCTCGCAGTAAGTAAATGAGAGTCTACCCTCTCTTTCCCATTCTTTGACTACTGTACCATGATTCTTGGCCTATATTTTCTATTTATTCATTATAAGTATAGGGAACTACCTCATAAAGATGCTTGGAGGATGGACACAAAGCAAATTATGAAGCACCTTGCAAATCACTGCTCTACAAATGAGCCATAGTGTGGTAACAGGACTCTTTTGTGAGCTTTGTCCACTTCCTTGCATATCAGTTGTGACAATATATCCCCACCTGCAGTTTGCTTAGTGCACTTCATTATATCTTTTAACATTTGCATTGTTAGTAGTTTCACTCTGTAAACATTTGCTTCTGTTGTTGCACTACTTAGTCATTTTAACTTCGTTAAGGAATGAAAGTCTTATTTCAAATTGTCACTGTTCTCACTAACATTAGAAAGACCTAAAACACATTTAGGTAAGCAACAAATCCAGAGCACCTGGCATAGATTACATCCATTTATTATCAGAGGGCAGTGCCAGCATTTTCCATCATTTCAAGGCAATATGGACATATGTTGTATGTCTGAGCTGCATCAGAAAAACAAAACATAAAACAGTGAGTGTAAAACGTAATAATAGATGATTGTAGTTCGGTGGCAGAGACCACTGTTTATACACAGAAATCCTGATTAAATCTCTGACATCTTTAAACAGGGCTATGAAAACCTTAATTTCTTTTCCCCATGTGTCATGACCAGCTGCACTTTCCTCCTTTAAATTGCATCTCCATTCAGATCCCTTAGTAAGAAACAGCCACAGCAGCCCTCTCATGGCTTGACAGCTAATGAAGCGGGAGCACATAGAACTGAGTGTGCAAACCATTAAACTATCATTGTAGGATGTAAGATTTAGGGCAAAATAAGTTTAAAGATAAAGGTAGTCCCTTGACATGAATGTCTAGCCGCAACTGACTGTAGTGAGTGGTGCTATCCAACCTGTAGGGGAACACACTATATGTTTAAGAACAGGTAAAAATATGATGGAAACAATACACTGAAGAACTATATAGAAAAGCCAAACAAAGGGGGCTGTGACCTCACAAAGGATGGAGACATCTTGGATCTCATTAGATGTAACATTTTTGTATTGCTAATGGAATTCAAATTTTATCTTCTGAACTTGGCTTTGTTCCTACTGCCACATGGTCAGAAAGAAAAGGGGCCTGCTTGCATAGATATCCCTTCACAGAACAACACAATAATACCTTGAGAAAATGGAGGCTTGTGACTAACATCATCATTTTTTTTCCTTCCTGTATTATTTTAAACACTTTTGCCTGAGGAAGAAGCCAGTGGAGCTTCAAAAACTTGCATCATGTATTTTTGTGCATTTTGGTGGGCTGAATAAAGGTGGTTTATTTTTTGTGGTTTTTGTATGCTATTGAACTTTGCTATATGGCCAATACAGCTACTCCTGAATATATAGAAGAGATGAAAGGATGGCAGATTCGTTCCAGGAAGAACTATTTAAAGAAGAACCCACAGTTTTAGAAAGTGAAGTGGAAACAGCATTCAGAGCACTTTTATGTAGTAGATCACTAGGAACAGATACAAACAGAGCTGTTTCAAGCTACATAAACAGAATCCATTCAAGTTCTTACTAAAATTTAAGATGTTAAAAACATTAAACATTAAAAATATTAAAATGCATTAAAATAATCTATATTCGACCTTAAAACAGAATCACACAGCATGAAAAGCCCAGCCCAACATAAGTTCTTTATACAATGCACAAGGAATTGCTGCTAATGTCATATATAGCTTTAACAATGAGATAAAGAAATTCCTGGAGGACAGGTCTAGGAAAAACAATTGGCCATAATGCCTAAAAATAACCTACATTTTTAGATTGGCATACAATTGGCCCTCTGTATCCACAGATTCTGCACCCATGAATTCAACTATCCACAGCTTGAAATGTTTTTTTAATTTTTTTTTTAAAAGCAAACCTTGATTTTGACATTTTATATAAGGGACGCCACTTTGTATAATGAGACTTGAGCATCCCTTGTATTCATGGAGGGAGCAGGAACCAAACTCTAGTGGATACCAAGGGCACACTACACATCCAATTCCAGACATGTAAGGACAAGCAAATAGACAGACCTTTTCCCATTAAGTTTTTATTGTTTGTACAGTTTGCAGTCTTATCCTGTTGCCATCAATTCCCTGCTTACCCTTGAAGGCTAATGATTGTGCTTAGAGTTCTGTAATTGTATGGTTTTAATTGTCTGTACACCGCTTTGATCTGTGGAAAAGTTATTATTATTATTATTATTATTATTATTATTATCATCTTGCTCTCCACTGTTGGAAGTGAGATGTTGGAGTAGACTTAACTGAGGGTCTGTTTCAGCTGGATTCTTAGATTCTTATGATTCCCAAAGGAAATGTTTGCATTATCCCTTTCATCTTGATGATCAAGTGTATGATAAGAACCTGCAATGAAGGGTTTATCACATTTTTCCCTTATGTATCAAGATAACCTGGTTGAGTTCTAAATATCAGACATTAAACCAGTTGATCCTTACACTGCAGCCATCAGCATGTTTTGGAAGATTTACACACATCTCACCCAGAAGGCAAAAGGAAACACCAATCTGAATCTGAAATACCCCCTTTCCTTCCAAGTTCATTCAAATTACTGTTTAGTCTCTCTCAGAATCAGAATTTGGGGTTCGCATAATTCAGAGTTTAGGCTGCCACCAAGACTGTGGCTGCTGTTATCAGTCAGAACAGATGCTCCAAGTTTTTAAGCTCCTGTTATTTTGACAGCAACTCTTCTTTTAACAATTTGGACTATGTTTTTAAACCAATTTGTTCAGCAGAGTGCAAGGAAGATGGGATAACAAATCTGCTTTTGATTTTGACAGATTTATTTAGGAAGCCACTTGTCATAATTTCTGGAAAATTGTTCTTAATTACATTCTGAATTTTCTTCTGAGAATGTATGGAGTCACAAGTGGCCTAGGTAATGTATGCTTACTGGATTGGGTGCAATACATTGTAAAAATGCCATGTTGTCCAACAGTTTCTCCAGTGTGACCTCTTTCCAGCCAGCCATGCAGCCTTGTAAAGCTAAATCAAATTCAAATGACGAAACCTGCATTAAGATTGGTGGAAAGAATAAGATAGTTATAATTAACTTATTTAAGCATTCCAAAAGAAATATTTTAAATGTCCAAGAACGTTTTTAGCATTGTCTTAAAAGAAAGAAAAACTCTGGGGGAAAATTGCAATATTTCATGCAACCTCAGTTGTTGTTTTTTATTCTGCCTTCACTGTCCGAATAAAAATAATGACCACAGAGGATCTAGATGAACTGAATATGGGAAATGAGGAAATCTAAATGGTTCAAGTCTTCCTGTATTTTGGATCCTCTACTTGATCAGAATGGAGATTGCAGTCATAAAATAAGAAGACTAGGAAAGGGAAGGGCAGCCATGAAAGAACTAGACAAGATCCTAAAGTATACAGATATACAACTGACCTCTAAAATCAGAATCATCCAAGCCATTATAGTCCTCATCACCATGTATGGATGTGAGAACTGGACAGTGAATAAAGGCAACAGAAAGAAAATCAGGTCATTTGAAATGTGGTGCTGGTGAAGAGTGCTGAGGATACTGTGAACAGCCAGAAAGACAAACAAATGGGTCCCTGAACAGACCAAGCCTGAGCATTCCCTGGAAGTCAAAATGATAAAACTGAAGCTGTCATATTTTGGCCTCATCATAATAAGGCATGACTCACTAGAAAACACTATAATGCTAGAAAAGGTAGAAAGCAGTAGGAAAAAGGAGGACTGCATGCCAGATGAATAGACTCAATCAGGGAGATAATGATACCAAATTTACATGACCTAAGCAGATTGGCCTTACTCAATCCTTCAAATGTCTACATTTTTGTTCTCATCACTGACATCCTTATAAGGTGTATAATTTATATATTTATTATATAATTCCAAAAATCAACCCAGTTTTTGTTATCCGATCCAATCAGATATAACTGTGTATATACACAGTTAGGCTGCTGAAAATTATGTTCACAGTGCAAAAGGAGTTTTCACTCCATTAACATTCTTAAAGGCCCCTTTCCCCATGAGTAATCATCCATCAAAGGCCTGATGATACAAACATGTCTTCACTTGACTACGTAAAGTCAGCAGAAAGGTTATCTGCTTACATGTTACAGGAATAGAGTCAGGAGAGTACCAGTCTAACCTCTTTGGAAAGCAAATTCCAGAGCTAGGGAAGAGCCACTGAAAAGGTCTTGTCCCATATTCCCACAGCTGGGAATCCCCAAAAGATCTCAAAACATAAGCTAGCTCATATGAGAGGCTATAGTCTAACCTGGATCTAAGCGTCATGGGTTTTTATAGGCCATAACCAGCATTTTGAATTGATTGTTGATTAGTTAATAATTAATATACTTAATGGCATGTTATTTATTTATTTATTTTAAAAAGCACAGAACTAAGAAAATAATGGCAGAGAATTGGTCTTGAGCAAAGGATGACTATTAGTAGAATCTAAGTACTGTTGTTATTGTCATTGCTGTTGTGTATGTGTTTTAGGGAGAAAAAATAATTTCTCTAAAATCAGCAGTTTTTACTTGAAAACTGAAACTGGAAAATGATTAACATGGTTATAGCAACATCGTGCTACAATCATACTTCTCAGAAGTGATACATTGGTCCCCTAGTATAGCCCTAGTATTGACACATTTAAGGAGAAGATAAGACAGCAGTCGCTCAGAGTACGGCAAAAATGTTAAACAAGCCCAATGAAAGGAAAGGGACAGGGGACAGTTCTTACTACAACCATGGCGGAGGCTTCCTTGTCCTTTCTACCCTTACTTTATCCCTTCTAAAGTCCATCTTATCTGATTCCTGAGTCAGCATTTGCCCTGTTTCCCATTTGCAAGGTTGTCTACCACACCTTGTTCCTCTACTTTTTATGAGGATATAGGAATCTTATACTTGGGCCCTGTCTGCATGTGCCAAATATAATGGCCTCCCCGCATTCCTTTAGTGGGGAGACTGGATAATCAACAGCCCAAAGCCCAATTCTTTACTCATCACAATACTTTTTAAAGTTCCTATTTCCTTCAAATCTTCTTGGAAGATCTGGATCACTCCATTCTGAAGCCAGGTGGCTGGCCATAGGACATCGTGCTGAGCTTCCTGGTGCATTCACCTTTGCTGCCAGTTGCTTGCTTTGAGGTCAAAACAAGACTCACATTCATGTGACCATCACAGGACACCTTGTTCAGACCTCAGAGTGAAGTGGCCTGCAGTGGTGGCAGACATTCCAGGCAGCTCAGTGGGACATGCACAAGGTCAGCCATCTGGCTTCAGAATGCATGGCTTTTCAATGAAGGAGGGTTGGGTTGGCTCCCAAAGCAGGATGCACTAGGCTGGCCCATGCTGGTGCAGATAGGGCATAAATTAACTCAGTGCATCTATCTAGGATTGCCAGTTTGAATTGGTACAGGTTTTCACGATTTGGAGCCAAATTCATTCTTGGTCCTAGTATCTAGTATTTATCTCATAGACCCATTTTGAAACTTCAACCAGTCTTCCTTTCCAAAGTTTGAGTATATTCATAGTAGATAACAGGAATGCAAATCACTATGTTCTCATCCTTGCAGACAAGAAAGAAATAATCTTATAGCATTTTCCCTACTGCATGTGGATATTAAACTTCCTGTGCAGATTGTGGTTATTCTAGTCCTTTGACAGACATTTGTCTGTGGTGCAGAAGTATATGTGTTTTCTTCTCCATAGAAAACATTTTTGTTGTGTGTGAGGGGAACAGTATTTTATGGTCAAAACACATTGTCTCTGAGCAAGGAACACATTTTATGCTTACAACCTCCATATTTCTTCACAGACAAATACTTACTGAAGTGCAATGACTGTCACGGGAGTCTTGTGGCCTCTATTCTTCACAATGGGGTTTCCAAAGCAACAAGAAGACCCTTCACCAGGGTTTGAGTGCTCATCAATTTCTCCTGGCCATCACAATCACTTGTTAGTTGTCATCTATTGATCTCAGTAAAGTTACACTTACATATCATGGTAGATTTGTAATTCTAACCTCTGACTTTAGTGAAAGGTTAATAGAGGAACTGCTACTAGATAACTACTACTGTTAATAGAGGAACTACTGTAGCTTCATAGCCATGTGGAAAACAAAGAAATAAGAAATTTCTGGGGCATTCTTTGCATGAATTTATGATGCAGGTATATAGACTGCATATTAGATTTCAACTTCCCAGATCTGAACACACTTTTTCTTTAAAAGCCATATGTTTTGAAACTTTTTGATAGTGCTCACTCAAAAATGTACACAACAATGCACACATTACTGTAGGGTGTATGCTTGTTTCTTTCCACAATGTGCATTGTCAGGAAGAGAATTGCACAGAACACCCTTCCTCCACTTGAAAATTGCACAAAAATGTGTATAAGTTGAAAAAAAATTCAAACAAATATGCATAGGTTCTACAGTGCTACAAAAAATAATAAGACAGGATGAATTTAGCACTGGAAAAACACGAACATCAGGAAAATGGAATTTGATAAGAGTTGGCCATGGATAGTGTATGCTATTGAAGACTTGGTAAAAGCATAAAGCAAGACTTCTTAGGTTTTTAAGGGCCAGTCTATATATATTCTTCCTGTGTTTTCTTCATATTCTACATGTATTCTTCATTTTCATTCTTCAAACAGAAAGATAGACAGGGACAAAGTAGGGGGAAAAAATACCGGGGAGCATACAAATGGATGGAAGAAACTTTTCATTAATAGTTAGGGTGCAGTTTGTGAGAAGCAAATGATATTCCACTCTGAGCTACACAACTTTATTCTCTAGTATGATTTAAAACATCTGCCTGATGAAAAAGCCAGTGAAGTTTCAAAAGCTTCCATGATGTATTTTATGCTTTAGATCTGGGTGAATAAAAATATATCTGATTTGTGGATTTTGGATTTTGTTGTCCAAATCTCTTTGGACAACAGCTCAATCTACCTGGTAGGGTTATTATGAGGAAAGCTATTTACACCACCTTGAGTCCATTGTACGAAGGATCGGATATAACTGTTACTGATAAATAAGACATTGTATCTCTACTCTGTGAATCTCAGATGCTGTACAGACTTGCCATTAAGGCTAGCCTGGGGGTGGAACTGGGGTGCAGTGTCCATATGACGCATGCCCCAAATCTGGCCCCTGGCCGGCACGATGCTGTGTGCCGCACCACACGGTGCATAGCATCACAACGCTCCTTTGGTGCTGCATATAGATGATGCAGCACCAAAGGTACACCAAAAAGCTGTGGCTATGGTGGTTATGGTGGGAAGGCAAAATCAGGGCCATGGCCTGTGGTTGTTGCAGACCTGATCTGGTGCTAAAAGAGGCAGCTGCAGACTACTCCTTTGGGGGCAATCTGTACCTTCCCTCAGCTACCATTCATGTACATATGGTGTTTAATTCTGGCATCAATTGTAAATTCTACAACTTGACATGCAGATTCATCCAACTGAATGGATAGTTTCCACATGAAAAACAGATGTCTCCAGGAACATCAAGCACTGGTAGAGAAAATTTCATATGGCTATAAGAATAAGTCTTCATGCAGGCAGGAGGAATGAAGTGCCAGGGTGCTACATCTAAGGCCATATGGTAGTGTTGCTCATATGTAGAAGGTAATGTGTAAGCTGCTTCTGACTTCAATATTCCCTTTATCTGAAATAAAAGTCAAGTGGATAGAACCAGTCTGAAAACATTCTGTTTTGTGGGAGGAAGGAGACCTTTGCCAGTGGGCAAATCAGTCACAAACATGAGACAACAGAATAACAACCTCAGTCATAACTCAATATTCACTAGCATCCAAACCAAAATATAACAAGGGACAACAAGAAGAGCAGATGGAGGCAGACTCCAGAGTCATTAACTAAATTATGATTGCAAACTAGTGTGGCAATTAAAATAATTGTTTCTGTGATCTTTTAAGAAGAGCATTGCTAAAGTTTTTCTCAGGCATAGATAATAAACAAGGTTATTATATTTATGAGGGCTTTGTTGGCTTTCCTTTAAAACCAGCCAACCCAACTGAAGCTCAAATGCTGAACATCACAATAATGCAAGCAAACACTTAAACTTGAATGAAAGTAGGTAATGATTCTTTAGGTAAGCATGTTTTTGAAAAGCTACTGTGAAGAATGTTCAAGCTGAAGGGATGGTAGAAAAAAAATTAACCTGAAAGAGTAATACCAAGGTTTATAAAAGAGGATGACTCAATCTGGTTCCACACTAGAAAATAATCTGGTTTTAAACCGCTTTATGTGCCATGGATCAACGCTATAAAATTCTGGGAACTATTATTTGTTGTGGCATCACTCTGGTGCCACAAGAAATTACATTTCCCAGAATTTCAAAACATTCAGCCATGGCAGATAAGGTAGTGTCAAAGTGGATTATTTCTGCAATGCGGATTCAGCCTCAGAAGCTTTTTTTACTACAATGAAGCTGAAAGGCCAAGCATCCTATCTACAAAGTTGTTTGAAGAGAAGGGATGTTGGATAATTATACACCAAATTTGACTTATTCACATTCTTTGAACTAAATCACAGATGAGAACTGTGCAATCATTTGGGTTTGATAATCACTCTCTGAATTCGAGATTCACTTTTTAATCTAAAAATCTGTAAAATTATAAATATTTCTATCTTTTTCAAAAGGTTTATTAAATTATTAAAATAGCACATAGCACATTGACATTACATAACAATACCTAACACAAATCATAAAAAGAAAAAACTACATGTACAGCAAATATAACAAACTACAAAAAAGACCAACAAAAATACTATTTACCGTCAGCTCTCATAATATAGAATGTGCCAAAACAAAAATATGACTTCCTATACTCCAAATAAGTCATATTTGTTATTGAAGCCCATAACCATTTCAGCTCATTTCCTAATTATCAGAATTTCTAAAATAATATCTGCCTATATATAAAAGCTTAAATCCACATAAAATTGTTTTTATATCTTTCTCATATGAATATACCAATTTTATTCCTTAATCAAATTAATTTACAAATTATAATCAAGTTTTCTCGTCCTTAACCCTTTTCTTGCTTAAGCACTCATATAGCGGTTTCCAAATCTCACCATGCCTTTCCCAGTCATGACCTCTTATCAAACAAGTAAGTTTGTCTATCTGTACCAGATCTATTAGTTTTGATAAGCATTCATCCGCCAAGGGGAGTTCTTCTGATTTCCATTTACTGCAAATGCTATCCTGGCGCTTGTTGTAATGTAAAATAATAATTTGCCATATTTAAATTCTAAATCCTCATTATTGCACATGCTTAACAGATAAAGCTGACTGTCCATATGTAGTTTAACTTGTAAGGGTTCCTTCACAATTCTGGCTAATCTAGCTGCCATCAGATACCATCTGAACTGTAGTAAAAAAAAATCTTTCAGTTCATTGGATTACATATACTTCAACCTTTTATTCCAAGATCCTTCCCACTGATCTAACCTGATGTTTTGTTTTAGATCTTGGGACCACTTAACCATTTTGCTCTTTAACAACCTCCTTCTCCATTTCAAAGTCCATTTGGCACTTATATAACAAAGCAATTTTATGAGGATTTTAAAAATTTCAATGTAAATGTATACAAAAATGTGTGGAATGACTGGAGCAGAGGAATGGAAAAAACTCTAGTACAGTTCCCCATACTTCCAGCCCTTTGAGCTGTTTAAGAATGATACAATGCTCAGTTGTATTGAAAGCCACTAGGAAGTCAAGGGTCAACAGGATCAATTCTCTCCTGAAAAAATGAATCATCCAAGGTGACCAAGGAAATTTCAGTTCCATATTCAGGTCTGAAGTCAGAATGAAATGACCTAGATCATCTGTGTTATCCAGGAGGATCTGTAGAATGTCACTCGGCACACTCCCAAACACCATGTCCAGTAACACACTATTTGCAATGGGCAGTAATGATCTAATGTTTCAGGTTGAGGAAAAGAATTTTAAAGGGAGAATGACAGCAGATATTACACCACACACAAACAAAATAAAGGATCTGCCACTGGTCATACCCATCTCAGAATCAACCTATCCTTGCTAGATTTCACAAACCCAAGAAAAACATTGTGCAGGATTCAGATGATTAGCTAAGCTCTAGCAAGTGTCATGTTCAAGTTCCCAAGGTACAAGAACAGGACATCATCATGCAACCCAAGACCAGACAGTGATCTGACAAGCTCTCATCTTTGAAAAGCCACTAGATATGTTTGACTGGGGTCTGGGCTGCAGATGGGTTGCACTTGTCCATCCACATCAGAGTGCGATAACACCTGCTTTTAAATTTAAATACGATTTTATCCCATCTGGGATAAGTTGCTTTAAATAGAATGCACTAATCTCCATCATCATGCAATCCAAGACCAGACAGTGATCTCAATACTAACACAAGACATGGAACAATTTAGAATCCAATTAAGTTCAAATGCAAGAGAGTAATTCTGTGATCTCTCTACAACAGCAACTAGAAGCAGGGACGTAGCCAGGATTTTAGGAAGGGGGGGTCCAGACTAAGTGCCACCATCATAATGGGACTTGGGTGTGGCAGCGCAGCAGCACACACCATTCATTTTTCTAATGGGAGGGGGGTCCGGATCCCAAGAACCCCCCCCCTCCTGGCTCCATCCCTGCTAGAAGAAGAAGAATATGCACAATATGTTCAGGGTACTTATGTGCAAAAGTAGATATATAATTTTTGAAAGGAAATAATCCTTGGAATTGTAATTTCATTCACACAATAGTTTACTACTTACTTTTTCAGATTCTAGAACTACTGAATATTAGTTTTCATTTGAAGGCTCAGGGGAGTGATTTAATAGTGCACAATTCTGTAATGAAGAGTCCAGGGCCTAGATTCTTAATATTCTTGATTCAATACAGATTCAGCATCACTCTATCCATTGCAGGAGGCCCCCTTCTGAGTCAAAATATGGTGATAGGTGCCTCCTACAGAGAAGGTTTATAGAATTCTCCTTGGGAGCCTTTCCTAACACCTTATAGGATTCTTTTTCAGCCCCTGCTTTTTAGCTGTCAATAATTGCTACATTTTTTACGTTTCACTTGTAACGATTCTCCTTAATAAGTATATTAAGCTTCCCAAGGAATATTGTTATCGAAGAACAGCATAGAAACTGATCTAAAGTAAAACAAAACAAAATAAATACAAAGGTTCCTGGTCTCATGAGATGGACCGTGAAGTTCAACAGACAGAACATACTATGCTACTTTGACTAGATCAAACAAAAACATATACTAGAATATTGATATTCCAGCAATAAATGACTAGTCCAGTAGGCTCATACTTCTTTCCCATCACAATCTAAAATGTTGCATAGCTCTGTTGTTATGGTAATATGAAAGAGGCTGTGAAGACACATTCTTAAAGTCCTGTCCTGCCTAAGTTCCAATCTCAGCACACAAAGTTCTTGCTCTAAACCCTGTTATCCTAGAAAATAATAAGCAATGCAACAATGAATAGAATTAGAAATGTCATACTTCAGAATGGCATATTTTAGTTTCACTTCATGTTTTCTTGCAGAATCCACACAGAATGAGAGTTTAGACATTTTTACAGCATTGTGATCATTTTCATCAGATTTCATCTTACCATGTACAGGTTTTGGTAGTCACTAAAAACACAAACAAAATAAAGCCAGAATAAAATATCTTTTCAGACCGATTCCTTTTTAACTCTTGGATTTTTTTTTTTGTTCCAACAACTGTAAGATATTTAAGTGTTGTTGTTGTTGTTTTTTTAAATAGTTACTGGGAATCCATTTTCTCATTTATGAGCGGAAGCTTCCCAACTACACTCGGCCCTTCTTATACATGGATTCAAGCATACACTGTTTGAAAATGTTCAGAAAAAGTATAAATTTCAAATATCAAACCTTGATTTTCCATTTTTTATAAGGGACACCATTTGCTATGTCATTATATTTAATGGGATTTGAACATCCACAGATTTTGTTATCCATGGGGATCTTGGAACCAAACCCCAGAGTATAACAAGGGTCCACTGTACATGTTGTTGTTAGCTGCCCTCAGATCAACCTGATCTCATGGAAATATGGACATCTCCAAGCCTCCTTATCCTCCATTACTTTGCTTGGGTTTTGTAGATTCAGGCCCACAACCTCCTTAAATGAGACTATGCATCTGGAGTTTCTATCTACTGCCTTCAACCTTTCCTAGCATGTAGGAATGTCTACACTGTCTTTTTAAATAAGTTATGCCTTCTTGTGTTGTGGACAAAGAAGAACAGCCTTAATTTAATCATCTTGGCTTCCAGGGAATGTTCAGGCTTGATCTGTTCAAGGATCCATTTGTTAGTCTTTTTGGCTGCCCATGGTATTCTCAGCACTCTTCTCCAACACCAAATGAGTTGATTTTCTTCCCACATGCAATCCTGATATTTAGATTAAATTGGGGGGGAAAGATAGGGAATTTCCAAATACATTTACACATATTCTCTAGAATAAAAAAAAAGACATAAAGGAAGCCAGTAGCATCTTTTAGACTAACTGTCAAGAAGAAAGATCTAGCATAATCTTTCATGAACACAATCCACTTTATCGAATTGCATCATTAGTCAGTGCAACTTCCAATCTGAATGTGTTCTTGGGTCATTAATTGTTCCTTTGTCTACATTGTCTAAAAGGTGTCCATTTGGATACGTAACTCTAACTTTTTAAAAATGCATTGTTATTTGGGGAGAAATGTGGCATATTTTCTGGTAAGCATGATGCAATAAAGCAGAAGTAGTGTGCTCTGCTTGCCAGTATATTGGCTCTAATCAGGAAGATTTCTTCCACTGGGGTGCATAGGAATTTGCATTGAAGTACAAGAAATAAACCACATGCCATAACCACGATCCTACCTGAACACATTAGAATTTTCATAGGGGTAAAAATACAACCCACAACTCACTTGATGCATTCTTTAAAAATAAATAAATAAATAAATAAATAAATATGCCAAGGCTTTGTTTCATGCCATAGGTGAAGTGCATTTCCACTACAGCATCCCTTCCAGAATACTATTTCTAAACGTCTTTTCTCCCTCAGCATTGTGTTCTCAGTCTAAATTGTTAAAGGGCAACTAGTCACCCTTTCTTCTTGTACCCTTATGTCCCTGACTCATTCTGTAAACTCCCTGATGTATTTGTAGCACATAATTTAATCCCATCTCACCCCGTTTTTTATGATCTAAAAGAGTGATACTTTAACCCCAATGAAAAAGGGTTACAAGTTTGTTCTCTATGGTTCAGTGCCACTTTGGCTTCAGAAATACTGCTAAACAAGCTAGGGCAACTAGCATAAGAAAATGTCAAGAAATCACTTAAGATTACTTCCAATTTAACATGTGCGGAGTTCCCATCAAATTAGAATGTCCATGTCATTCCTATGCTTCTGTTGTAGATGTGATATTCGCAGACTGCTTAGCTCTTCAAACTCAAGCAATTGAAGAGTAAACAGACTTCTTGCTGAAGGAGGAAATAATGGAGCAAAAGAATATGGAGCTGCTGTTTGGCCAAAGTAGCAACAGGGAGGATTTGAAGAGTCATAAGATAGAACAATACTGATTTGTTCCTTTTGAGAAACAGATATATATTAACAAGATAACCAAGAAAACTGAAGTGAGGGGGCTACTTCATTTTTTAATCTCAATTTCTTGTTAGGTTTTGAGGAGATATGAATTTCATTGGTACCACGTTGGGGGGTGGGGAATGCATGCCAATTACCATTCCAAAATACCTATCATAACATATGCTAACCATAGTAGTATGAGGAAATGCTTTCCAAGATATATAGTTTTTCCACCCACTTTGGCACAAGCCAGGGATGGGGCACCATCTCTTTCTCAGACCACAGATTTCCAGTGTTCTCATATAACAATATTGTTAAGCACAGCAGTGTTTGTTTCCCCATAAGGAGCCCATTCCTCTCCATTTTCTGCATCCTGCCAGCTTGCAGGGAGGTATCAATATAAAACACTTAACTATTGCCATGTTCCTTATTGTGCAGATTTGGGGAGCATGAGTGCTCTTTATGAGAGCAGGCTGGACAGCACAGGAGGTGGTAGATGTTTCCATGAAAAAAATGTATCAGATGCACACTCTTTACTACCACCTTTAAAACCATTTGAGCCTGTGGTTGCACTTTCTGCATTCTCACAGTGCACAGATTTTTCATTGTCTTATATAAAAATTGTTGCATATTTCTAGACTTATTGAGACATAACTGAATAAATATCAGGGAAGCACATTAGTTTTATCTTTCTTCACACATATCCAACACTCTTCTCATGTGGAAAGTAACATTCTGAAGAGAAGAGCCTCCTCTATAGATGCAGAGTTCCTACATGACCCAAAAGTGTGGTTTTCTAGTACTGCATTGTTTAAAAAGCCATCACAAACAAAAGAGGCTTCCCTCTTCAGAAAAACAATCTCCATTTTGTTCAAGTCAATTGAAATATGAAAGAAGGAGGATGGGCTAGCACACATCCCACTGCATCATCTTTTCCTACCACACATACAGAACATCTGAATATAGTTTCAGAAGTACTTTCATGTATAAAAGCCTTCACTTTATGAGATTTATCAGATATTTTAAATTATCTGACTAGGGTTTATTGTCAGGAATTTGTGGGTAGGAATGGGTAGGAATTTTACTTCATTTCTGATAAAAATTTACAAAAAATCCACAAATTCTCTTGTATTAAATATGAAAAGAACATGAGATTTTAATAGAAGTTTAAATTTGGCAGAAACTAAAACTAACAGATTAATCAAACCAGTGTTTCCATGCTTTGAAATCTGCACAAAATTCTTGCTTTGTGTTAAAAGCCTGCAGATTTAGCCATGTTAGTTAGTGCTTAAGTAGATTCCTCCTCCTCCTCTTCCTCCTCCTCCAATCATTCATTTTGCAAGCAGATGATACATAAAGCACAGCCAGCCACTGTCTGCAGGCACAACATACAGACTCTAGCTGTTTCAGCCAGAAGAGCAGGGATAGGATTTCAAATTTGCTTCTGCTAGCATCTACTTTCATATACTGCTTTCCCCCACCAAACTAGAACCCCACTGCCTGTTGCATCAACGGGAGTGTTCTCACTTGTGATTTAAAACGAATTTAAATACAGCTTTTCAATTTGCTTTATGTGTATCGTTCCCATTTACTTAACATTTTATTTTAATTTGCTGTAATTGACCCTGTTTTGTCCCCATTCAAGGATGAATCGGTCTATATTTAAACCGGTTTTGTTACTTTTTCGTTCACATTCACTTGTTTCGGCTGTCAATCAAAGCAACATCATCATGACGTCACATTAATTCGGAGTAACATACACCAATGTAGCCTGTACCTGCGTTCCCACTACCTGACCGTTTTTAATTCGTTATAAATTTAGCGTTTTTTTTAAAAGAGCCAATCAGGAGGTGCTTATTCATCCTCTTCTGTGTCTCCCCATATTAACTGCCATAACTCAGTGCTAGGGAATCCTGGGAATGGTAGTTTATTATGGCCCCAGCACTCTCTGGCAGAGGAGGATAAATGTCTCACAAACACAGCAAACACAACCATCCCATAGTTCCTCTGGAAAGAGCCTCGGTAGCCCCAAATTCGCTTTGGCTGCCCCATGGGGAGAGAATCTTTGGGGAAGATTGCTCCCAGGGCTGTCTGGAGAGCCATGAAGGGGGGATATGTCCTGCAAAACCCATCCCATAGTTCCTCTGGAAAGAGCCTCGGTAGCCCCAAATTTGCTTTGGCTGCCTCATGGGGAGAGAATCTTTGGGGAAGATTTCTTCCAGGGCTGTCTGGAGAGCCATGAAGGGGGGATATGTCCTGCAAAACCCATCCCATAGTTCCTCCAAAGCCCATTTGCTGCTCAGGCAGAGGTGAAAAAGAAAAAAAGAATAGTTAAAAATGGTGTTCAATGGCTCTCCTCACACATCGGTCTATGAAAGAGGAGCAGAGGGGAGGTTGCAATCCACCGGAGGAAAGGCTATTATGCAAATGGAAGAAAATGGCGCTGGCGATGCAGAAAGAGACCAAAGAGGGTGACACCCCCAGGCCAGCCCATCGCGCTCTGCTCCTCCCATCCAGTTGACCCGATTCAAAGGCCGAAACATTCCTATTTAAATACTCCGAATCCTATCCCGAATCAAGGAAAAATTGTAGGTTCGACCCTTCTATTTTTTTAACGCGGATTATACGCCATTAACACGGATTAAATAAAAATCATCTTTACGATTCGGATTTTAGTGGGAACGATTGCGGGTTACTCTGGAACTGTTCTAGAGTTAATTCAGTTTCTAATAGGAACCCTATACCTTGGATTCGATTTGTAACACGGAGTATAAGCCAGTGAGAACACCCCCAACATTGAATGGAAAAGAACCAGCTGTATTTTCTGGGTGGATACATAAAGCACAGCCAGCTACTGCTGGTGGTTTTGACTGTGAAGAGGTAACACCCTCTTTGATCACCCCTCTTGGGTTGGGGTACCACCTTTTTTTCTTGGCCACACAGAACTTGTCTTCTTACTTTTTAATTCAAGTCATTTCTGACTTATAGTGACCCTAAGGTAAACCTATCATAGGATTTTCTTGGCAGCTTTCTTCAGAGGGTGTTTGCCATTGCCATCCTGTGAGGCCGAGAGAGTTGGACTTGCCAAACATCACCCATGAGTTTCCATGGCTGAGCCAGGATTCAAATCCTGGTCTCCAGACTCATAATGCAATGCTCAAACCACTATGTCACACTGACTTATCCTGCTGTGTCCCAGTTGCAAACAGAACAGACCTGCATCTCTTTATGCAGCTGTTGGCTATTAATGTAGGTTTCATAGACTTATAGAGTTATACAAGACCACAAGGGCCATTCAGTCTAACCTCCTTCCATGCAGGAAAAAAGTACCTGAACATTATATCTGTTTCCAAATGCAACACAGTATGTAAAGGCTACTTACACAAAATTCTTTGCACAGTGGTTTTTCTTGGTAAAATTTTGTTTCATTTCATTTCTGAAGAAATTACCAAAATTTGTGAAGAAATGAACAAGTGAATGGAACTTACATTAAATATAAATGGGGCAGCTCATTTATATTTAATGTAAATATCAAATCAAACAATACATTAATACATTAATACAGAATTTGAGACTTGGTGGTTAAGACGCTGATTCTGACCATCACAAGGTTGGTAGGTTAGCAGTTCAAGACCAAAGCACTATGTGATGGAGTAAGCTCCCATCACTAGTCCCAGCTTCTACAACTAACAGATAGAAAGCATGTAAAACTGCCAGTAGATAAATAGATACCACTTCAGTGGGAAGGTAACAGTGTTTTGTGCAGTCATGACCACAGAGACATCTTTGACAATGCTGGCTGCTGAATCGGTTCAGTAACAGAGGTGAGCACCACCTCCTAAAGTTGGACATGACTTGGCAATCATGTCAAAGGGGGAAACTTTACCTTTTTTAATACAGTAATTATTAACAATAAAATAACTTTAAAAAGACAACTATCCTGATCCAAATCCAGCATTTTTCTCATACTATCGACATGCAGGTTAGTTTCCCTATGGAGGGTGATGGCATAGCCTAATGCCATGGTGGTGAACCTGTAGCATGCATGTCCTCACTGACACATGAAGCCATTTCTGAGGGCACAATGAGAGATGGGAGGGTGGGGGAAGAGTAGGAAAGGTGCACACCTATTCCTTCTCTTCCTCCACCTTTCCATGCCTTTAGCTGTCTCTACAGCTAAAGGCTCAGGAGGATGGGGAAGAGGAGGAACAGGCATGCACTTTGCCTTCCTCTTCTCCCTGTGCTCACGGGCCTTAGCTGTCTCCTCAGAGATAGCTAAAGGCCTAGGAGGGTAGGGGGAAGAAGAGGAGCAAGCATGAGGAACAGCTGAAGATCTGGGAGGTGTGCACCTGTTCCTCTTCTTCCTCCTGCCCTCCCAGACTTTTAGCTGTCTCTGGGGAGGCAGCTGAAGTCCTGGGAGGGCAAGGGGAAGAGGAGAATAGGAGTGTGCCTGTTCCTCTTCTTCCTTCCACCCTCCCAGGCCTTCAGATGTTTCCAGGGAAGTCCCACTCTCAGAAGGCAGTAGTCCTGCCCCCAGAAGTCCAACTTTCCCAGCACTGGGTAATACCCGGTGTGGGAACACCTTTGAGATTGGGCACTCCATCTCTAAAAGGTTCACCATCACTGGTCTAATGTCTTGCCATACCTTCTGATGTATGCACAATATGAATGATTGTCTGCACAAGAAGCTGTACATATGAGTAGCTATTTCCATGTAGGGCCTGCAGGGCCATGTAGGACCTGTATCCAGATAGTGTAGAGCTCCTATATAATAGAAGCAGGTCCAATATTGGGGTTCTTTTGCACATATCATGTCCAGTACATAGATTTGGAAGCCAAGCCAGTATTAGCAATTATTCACATCTGCTTTAAACTGTCAGTACCATGCACATCAGAAGCTTGTGAAGTGGGCTTGAAAGTACACTACTGGCATACTCCATCAATAAGACCTATGTGTAGACCATAGCTAGTTTTGGTTCAACAGGAGACACTTAATATTCAGGTTCATCAACAGCTCAAGAAGCATCTAATACACTTTAAATCTGAAACCTCCTCGAACCTCGTAGGATAATTTAGACATATTTAATGTAGTCAGTGAATCATTAATCTTCAGAATTCCATTCTTCTCTGTGAGAATTTATAAAAATCCACATTAAACTTTTTTTTCTTTTTCTGGATATGTATTCGTTCCAAAGAATGAAATGAATTACCTTCCTGGACTCTGATATTCCCCAATTAACCTCAATGAAACTTTTCTTTTGTATCTGTCATGCATGTAATCACCTACCTCATACAATAAAGCTAGAAATGGAGTAATTAATTTTTCCCCATTTTACTTAATTCACATTTAACCTCAATTATGGAATCACAGAATTTGGAAATGAAAGAATTCATAGGCCATCTAGTTCATCTGCCTACTGAAGCAGTTCAAAGTAAATAAGTTAGATTTTCAGATGAAAAGGAAATGTAAATGCTTTCAATTGAAGGTAGTAAAATAGATCAAGGCACTGGGCAATTTGGCCTCATTTTTACCAAAAAGAAATTCAATAATTTGGTCAGCAGAGATAGTTTTGGGAGAACTGGTTAGCAATTATTTTCTTCATTATTCAGCTGACCTTGGTTTCCAAAAGAAGCCTACAAAAAGTTAGAACATTATCACACAAGGCTAAAAAGCAGAATTTTAACAGGATAAAAGCATTTTTGGCTGATATTTTTTGCATGACTTTGTGTCTGTTCTGCTGCTGCCTTCCATTCAATTTGTTATTGTTGTGGACCTTTTAATTGATGGACAAAACCCATCAATAGACATTCAGTTGTGCAGTCAGTTCATGACTGCTTAACTGAGGCCCTGTACAGACCGGCAAAAAGCATCGGCCTGTGGGTGGAATCAGGGCTGAGCGTCTTGATGCTCGCCACCCTTACGCTGCCACCCAGGTACCATTTTGCCGTGCACCAGTCCACACAATGCACGCTATGATGACGTACCTCCGGCACAGCACCCAATTGGCGCAGTGTAAAAGGGCCATTATCACAGTGGATATGGCACCCTTTAGAGGGCAAAAGAAGGAGCTGTGTTTTGCTGCTCCTTTTTACGTCCTCCAAAAGCCGGATCGGGGCTGCGGCCTGCTCCTCTACCCATTTCCCTCTCCCCCTCACACTCACCTATCAGTGGTTTAACATCCAAAATCCACAAAACAGTGATACTTTTATTGAGACAATCAAAGCGCAGAAAATACATGTGACAAGCTTCACAGTTTCACTGGCTTCTTCATCAGACAAAAGTGTCAAAAATCATGTAAGACAAAAAAAAATATGACAATGGTGCTCTACAGATGGACGCAATGAAGTCCTGTCATTACATGCACGTGACGAGGGCGTCAAAATGGTGGCACTCTGTACAGATGGGTGCCACCATTTTGATGCAACAGATCCTCACATCGCGACGCCATTGTGACATCATGAGTGTGCCATTGGTGCACTGAGGCGTCACAATAGTACCACAAAAGAACCTGCTTTTTGCGGGTTCTTTTTGCTGCACGAGGAAGCCGCACAGTTTGTCCACTGCAGCTTCCCCATGCAGCAAAACAAGCCTGTATTTTGTCAAGATATAGCTGGCCTCAATTCAGGTGGTATGTAGAAACATTAATGAAGGCAGACTCCTCCTTCTTCTGGCCATGTGGGTAATCCTGCATATGTTATCAGTGGTATGGGGTGTTTTGTAATGCAGTTCCTGTGCATTGGGATCTGCAGTTCCAGGGACCTATATACATTTGGATTGATAGTTCCAGGGATCTATATAGGTGTAAAGGCTATTCACTTCCAGTCCAATACAATTTAAAACTTAACTTCTTTCCATTTATTTCCCCAGAGAATTCAGATTACGGTCATGCATGACCTAGTGTAGAATCACGTTCAATAACTAATGAATGTAGGAATCTCTCAGTGCCCAAAAAGTTGTGTTAAACTTGCAAATGAAAGTTCTATACCTAAGACTTATCCATGTCTGTTGAGATGCCAATTATAGGAAAATTATTACATCTTTCACCACATTGTCAACCCCAGCCTGCTGAGATTCTATTATCCTTTGCATTTCCTCATTAGGTTTTCTAACGTGTGAACCTTGCTTTGTTATTCACTGGGCCAAAGCTAACAAAATGAAATTCAACACAAAGAAATGTAAGAAACTGCACTTAGGCCAGAAAAATAAAATGCACAGATATAGGATGGGGGACACCTGGCTGAATGAGACTACATGTGAAAGGGATCTAGGAGTCCAAGTAGGTCACAAATTGAACATGAGTCAACAGTGTGATGCGGTAACTAAAAAGGCCAATGCGATTTTAGGCTGCACCAATAGAAGTATAGTGTCTAGATTAAGAGAAGTAATTCTCTTCTGCTCTGGTCAGGCCCCACCTGGAATATTATGTCCAGTTCTGGGCACCACAGTTCAAAAAGGGTGCTGAGAAACTGGAACGTGTCCAAAGGAGAGTGACTAAAATGGTGAAGGGTCTGGAAACCATGCCCTATGAGAAACGACTTAGGGAGCTGGGATATTTAGCTTGGAAAAGAGAAGGTTAAGAAGTTATGTGATAGCCCTTTTTAAATATTTGAAGGGATGTCATATTGAGGAGGGAGCAAGCTTGTTTTCTGCTGCTCCAGAGAACAGGACCCAAAAGAATGGCTGCAAGCTACAGGAAAAGAGATTCCAGCTAAACATTAGGAGGAACTTCCTGACAGTAAGGGCTGTTCGACAGTGGAACACTCTTCCTTGGAGAGTACTGGAGTCTCCTTCCTTGGAGGTCTTTAAACACAGGCTAAATGGCCATCTGTCAGGGATGCTTTGATTGAGAGTTCATGCATGGCAGGGGGTTGGACTGGATGTCCCTTGTGGGCTCTTCCAACTCTATGATTCTATTATTCTAATTTTTCCCCATTCTGACAGAATATTTACAAATCCCATTAAGCTTTTAAATATTAATAATAAGTAGTGGTGGTGGTGGTAGTGGTTGTAGTAGTAGTAGGCATTTATCATTACTTAACTATTTCAAACCAGAAACAAATCTGACCATGTTCTTGCATGTTGCACTGAGATGTAATTTTAAGCTCAGATCTTGCACATTGTCACCTTTCATGTCTAGTTGGTGGATCACCAAACTTTCTTTATAAAATACAGATTTAGGCAAGCCTTAATAATTCATGATAAATTCATGGTTGGAGGCAGCATTAATGACAAAAGTTGTACCCCCCTCCCCGTAAAGCTATGTGGCCACATGTGTGTCAAAGGCTGAATGTTTTCCAGCTCTGCTTTAGGACTTGCAAGTATGGCCCTCACACACAGTTTTTAGTCACACAAGCAGAATTGAGAGGCACATAGAAATTCTGCATAAAAATATTATTTCCTGCCCATAAAATGCTGTGTTTGGGGGCAGAAACTGCTACATGTTTGAAGAGGGCTACAGAATAAAACCGAAAGATGAAAAGTAAAGAAAAATATAGAACACACAGGAGAATCAGGATACTGCATGAAATCCTTTCTATTGCCTAATCCTGTAAGCAGAGAGATGGCATAAAATCACCTGTATATATCACTATTTAGTACTCAAAGTGAAAAGAAATTGATAAGAATGGATAATTAACTAACCATATACGATGAATGACTCACTTTTTGCACATAGATTTCATAGATTAATGGCAAAGCTGTATCATGTTTTCTAGGATCTTGATTCCTGCAACAGATATGGCACTGAATGATTGAATCTGTGCTTTAATATCATCTTTAGTCTGCTTTCACTCTTTTTAAAATTGTATCACATCTGGGGACAACTTGCCCTGATCACTCCTGAGCCTGTGAGCTGCTTGTTTATGGATTATAAAGTTTAGTCAACAAACGTGGCCTCTCTTGGGGAGCAGTCTTATTCTCATTCTTATTTAATTTGGTTTAATAATATCTTAAGCTGTTTGCCTGAGTTTTATAGCAGTCCTTCATTTTTCTTTACTGTGTTTCCCACATTTTCTTAATTCTGGACTACCATTTTGAATTTGAACTGATTCCTCCTGACATACAGCTGACATCGATATTTTTTTTTCCCACATGGGGACTATTTAGAGACTCACTTATGAAAGGGATACAGATTCTTGCTGCTGCTGATAACATACATGGGTTAGACTAGAAAGAACCTAACCAAAATAGATTCAAAAACTTTCCAATCTTCTTTCAGTTTTATAACTGTCCTTCATTTCTCTTTGCTACAGTGTACAGTCTTTGAAGACTGTGAAGTTGGATCCTTTTGTTGATGCTTCTAGGAGATGAAAGGAACCTACAAAATCCATCCATTGCATGAGTGATCTTTTCCCTCTACCAGCTGCTCAGGGCAAAAAAGTTGCTCTGGAAATACAGGGATGCCTCTCTGTCTTTGGGAGTTTGGCAGTGAATCATCATAAGATCAGGAGAACTCTACTGTTTTCTAGGCAACTAAGTAATACTCTATCTCTGCCAGTGCAGCTCTGCAGGCAGAAGAAACTGTTACAGATATGTTTGGAAAAAAATTAACACTATAGAGGTGACATTAAGATGTGTGTAGAGGTGACATTAAGGTGTGTGTAGAGGAGTGCAGAGGTATATGAACTTGTGCATGTGCCTTCAAATTGCCTGTCAACTTGTGGAGACCCAATGAATTCAATAGGGTTTTTTTGGGGTGGTGGTGGAAAGGAATACTCTTGGTTTTTGAAAACTGTGAAGTTGGATCCTTTTGTTGATGCTTCTAGGAGATGAAAAGAAGCTACAAAATCCATCCATTGTATGAGTCAGCTTTTCCCATCTATTATTTGTATAATTCGTATATTCAGGATTTTTCTGAGGTTGTTTTTAAACACACACACACAACAACAACAACATTTAAATAACATTAGACTGCAAATATACCAAGGCCATCATGGCTCCAGATCCCACCAAGACCAAACAGGAAGTTGAAATGAAATATGCTGTCCAGTGCAAAACTAAAGCCATCCCTGCCCCCTTTCTGAAGCTAAGCACACACATACAGCAAGCACAGTAGGACAGGCTGATGGATGACAAAGGCACAAACAATCAATCCAATGCTTTGTTAGTATATACAACATGGCAATTGTTATCACCTTTTCCAATTTGTACATTTTACAAATAACAAAACCAAACAAAAACTGTCTTGAAAATGTCCACAATTCTTTTAATATAATTTTCCCCCTCCAAGTCTCAACATGCAACATGTTTTTTAAAAAATATGTTGCATGTTGAGATTTGGAGGGGGGAAACTATATCTAAGGAATTGTACACATTTTTGAGATGTTATTAGTTTTGTTTTGTTATTTGTAAAATGTACAAATTGGAAAAGGTGATAACAATTGCCATGTTGTATATACTAACAAAACATTGGACTGATTGTTTGTGCCTTTGTCATTGTTTTTAAATATGTTCTTCCATTTACTATGTGAAGATGAACCAAGTCATGATTTCTATACCCAGTGACAAAAGATACAGATAAATCTGAATATATAGTGTAGTTGAGCTGAAAATATTCATATATATTTTTGGCAGAGCTGGGAAAAGTTACTTCTTTAAACTACAAGACTTGGAATCCACAACGTCTTTCTGTGTTGGTTTACAAGATTCTGGGAATTATGGGGATCATTCTCACTATGGTTTAAATCAAATCGTACCAAATCATGATCCAGTTTAAACCACCATGGTTCCCACTTAAAGGGGGGGCATGGTTTTGACTCATTTAACCATCGTCAAAAAGACGCAGGTTAATAAATAAATAATAATAAATAAAAATTTTATTTCTATACCGCCCTTCTGTATAATCAGGGCGGTGTACAACATTATAAAACATCCATACAATATGTACAATTAAATCAGGATCTTTTGGGCTGAATTGATTTATTTTTAAATAAATTGATTCAGCCCAAGTGGGAACCAGGTGGATTCAAATCTGTCCAGCCTCCCAGCTTCCTTGGCCTCTCCATCTCCAGTCTACCTTCTCCACTGCTCGGCCTCTGCCCCCCGGATTTCCTGGCCTCCTTCTGCTGCTGCATTCCTCCTCCTCCTTTTCCTGGGTTCCTTCTGGTACTGATGTCCTTTCAGATGCCTTGAGGGCAGCCTGGACTGCCTGTCCCACTATCCCCCACCACCAGCACCAAGGCCCATCCATCACTTCCTCGCTCTGCCCCGAAGCTCCTCAGCAGCAAGGGGTGATGGGACAGGCAATCCAGGCTGCACCCAAGGCCTCCAGAAGGACCCCAGCAATAGAAGCACACCAGAAGGAGGAGGAGGAGAAATGGGGTGGCCTTCCCTTGGGCCCAGAGCTCCTGACATAGCAGAAGAATGGGGCAGAGAAGGTAAAGAGACATGGTGACTGATCCAAATTTATGAATTGGTTCAGCAACAGTGTGAACCAGCTCTGCTGCTGAACCGATTCATCAGTTCGGATCAAACATCGAATTTTCTGGGAAGCAGGAATGGGGTCCTGGTTTAAAAAGAAGCTTTCCCATACTCTGAGTTTCAACTGTTATTTTAGCCATTCAGTGTATGTTCTCTAAACGAATGTATGTTAATTTACATGAAATATGATGGGCCACATGGCATTGCCACTTGTTTGCAAAGTAATTCCTGCCTGGATGGAAAAGCTTAAAAAGGCAAATATTCACATAGAATATGCAATTGGGAAAGATTTTTACCCTAACCAAAATATTGTTGTTAGCATTAACATTAACAGAGGGGACTATATCATCTGTATTCACATATTCTGGAAAATAAATGAACTCATCTAACAGTGGGGATCACAGCTGCATGTTCCAGCTCCAGCTCCCTGCATCTGAAATAACATCAGCAGTGGCAGCTGGCCGGAATGTTTTAATGGATTGTGTTTTATTTATATGGTATATGTGTTTTATGTATATGTATATGATATGCCATGTATTTTATGTATGTTGTACACTGCCTTGGTTTATAGAAGGGCAGTATAAAAATAAAATTATTATTATTATTATTATTATTATTATTATTATTATTATTATTATTATT
>NC_056526.1:113812011-113820191 GCF_019175285.1 Sceloporus undulatus
TTAAAGTCCTTCATGCATGATATTTATTAACTTTTTTTGTTATTGTTGTTGTTTTTAGTCACTTCTCACTTTCACAAGACGTTCCACAATACAAGATCAATTTCCTTTGGAGGACAGAGGAATGGAAACATATGGCAATTTTGTAAGACAATAAACATGCAAACTGAATATGCCAGAGCAGGCAAGCATTCAAGCCAACAGCATTAATCTGTAAAGTAGCATCAGTTTGTTAAAAAGCAAATAGCATATGCTTGGAAGGCCTTGTCAACATTCAGAAAAGAATATTCCATTTTTGTTGTCCTGCCTTTTTCCAAACTGCCAAATTATTTCTCTCCAGTTCTGTGTCACTCATGTGGTATGTACCATAATGATCAACCATAATCCAGCAAAGGCCATTAATAAAGCTGTTTGTGGCCATTGTTGTTGTTATTGTGTGCTTTCGAGTCATTTCCAATTTATGGCAAACCTAAGGCAAACCTATCATTGGGGTTCCTTGGCAAGATTTGTTGACAGGGGAGGGGGTTGCCTTGGCCTTCCTCCGAGACTGAGAGAATGTGACTTCCCCAAGGTCACCCAGTGTGTTTCAATAGGTGAACAAGGATTCATACTTTGTCTTCCAACGTTGTAATCCAATGCTCAAACCACTACAGAATGCTGTTTCACATTAGCACTTTAATAACTGGGGACCCATCTTTTGCTATTAGCTATGTTGAGGAGCCTAGAAAACATTATTTCCTCATTTGAAACAACAGAAGTATAGCCTTCTTACAATTTTTCAAGTTGATGCTTACATATATCTAAGAATCTATATTAGATAATACCTCTTTCATGGGGACTGGGGATAGAACAGATGTATATACTGTAGTCCTGCTGCCCAAAAGCATATTGAATGTTTAAACAGAAGACACACAGTGCTATTTCCTAGAGATGCAACCAAAAATCCCTCTTTTGAATTGCCTTCGGTTCTCTTACCAAATGACAATCTTCAGTACATTTTTTTTCCTGAATGTATCAACAACTGTTTTCAAATTATCCCCAGGCATTTCAACCCACTCATGCATTCTCTCTCTTATTAACATGAAATGAATCCAGAGTGAAAATTATCATACATGTACTGCTTGACACAGAAGAGGGTCATGAATACTGCTTCTCATAGCAAATTGGAGCTTGCTATTGAAAGGAATAGTAATGATCAATTACTAAATTACTAAAACCAATTTAAAAGAGGGATTATGCAGATTAATTGAGGACTGAGTCATCTATGGCTATTTCTAAAGATGGATATATATTCTCTCCAGTACCAGAGAGTCAATTTCCAGTGTCAATTTCTGGAGACGTCAGGTGGGAGAACATGGTTGCATTCATGCTGTTTGTAGATGTTGCATGGAAAACTGGTTGCATGAACAGAATGCATGACCAAACAAACTTTGTGGTCTATTCCACAAGGGTCTTCTTATGTTCCTGTGCTCTTATTTGATTGCTTAATTCTATGAGATTCAAAAGTAGATCACACTGATGAAAATGCCCCATGCTTGTGTGATAACAAAAAAAAAAGGATAAGGTGAATCATCAAGGATGCTATATAAACTGCATTAGAATGATTGCATTCATTAATATGGAGAGGGAGATGACTTACAGTCTGCACTTTGTGTGACAAGTATAGGCCAAAAGGGAGTGACAGCTGGGTTAAAATTTCATAACATTTTATGAAAAGCCACATTTCATAGCTATTCACTTTCCAAATTATTCCTGACTGGAGAGTCATTTCACACATTTTGCTTTAAGTAGAAACACAATACAGGCTGTGAAGGGCAATTCCCCTTTTCTCATTCTCTCTTTCTCCATCCAACACTCTTTAAATAAAAAGACACCCATAATTTGAATCAGGGACCACCAGATCTCAGCTTGAGAAACAATTGTAATGTCAGGTAGGTCTCATTCAAAAGAGACAGCATCAAAGAAGTGCCCCTTTGGGGCATGCCTATCTGGAGTCTCCATTAATAGCATCTCAGAAATGTAATTTTTTCACCAGCTGCTGGATCATGGAATTTAGGCCTCCTATGATTACGTCTCCATATTTTCACTCAGCTAGGGGAGAAATAGTCCAAGCTATGCTGTATTTTGGGGTGAAGCTTGGACCAAACTTACTGATCAAGTTAAAGTTAAAATGGGACTGGTACTCACAATGTTGTTTTATCGCATTTTGCCTCATAAGATATATTGCTTTCATGCCATCAATGTACTGTCATTTATATTTGTGTTTGTGTGTGTGGGGGGGCTGTTCTTCTGGAGTGACAGGGGACAATATTGTCCTGCCTCCTTTTGGAACTAGAATAAAATTTTGTAAAACTACAAGGTTTTGTAGATCTTTCTAGTCTGGCAGGGACTGGCATCCATTGGCCTTTATACAAACTTCAAACCACCTTTTGACTCTGCATAGAAAGGTAGTGGGGGGCTTCAAAAGTTCTTCCTGTAAAACCCACTTCAAAAGTTCTTCCTGTCCAACTTTGCCTCTGGATAAAAACAGTGTGCCCTTAGCTTCCGCAAGCCAGTAGTTAATTTTTTGCTCATTGCAAATTGGCTTTGTTTAAGTAATAATTAGTCCAGTTTGGATCCATTCTTTTGTCTCACATCTTCATTCCAGGGTTGCTGTGGCACTTTTTCATGTCCTTATGCCAGATATTTTTTATTTTTAACAGGGAATAAGGATAGAAAACATTTTGGCCTCCAGATATTTTGGACAACAGTTCCCAGAAGACCCAAATAAAAAAAAGGCCAGTGGTAAGGAACCGTTGGAGATGTAATCTAAAAGATCTGGAAAGCAAAATGTTCCCCAGCTCCACTACAGAGAGATAGGGACAACATGACACATGGCTGTCATTATTCCTAGTAATTATAATACTGTTGTTATTTTGCCCCATGGATAAATGAAAAAAAAATAATACTATCTTTAAACTTTTTAAAAATAGTACCTGTTTAGAGCAGCACCTGTTGGTCACTATTCTTTTCATTCAAAACAAAAGAAACACTTTTATCCTTTTAAAAAGAAATCTGTGCACAATCTGCCTTGTGTAAAACAGCCTTTAAGTAACTTATTACAAATAACAAGTTAAATACAAAATTATTTTTCACACAAGACACAACACATATGTTAAAAAAAAACTCCAAAGGATCATTTACTTTTAATTAATATTAGTTTTAAGTAAAAATTACATTGTGGGTTGCAAGTCTTTGTTGTCCTTCTGCCGGCAGGCTAAGACCTTTTTGTTTAGACAGGCATTTGAAACAGAAAGCTTTTAAAGAATGTCCTGGGGGTTGGTGTTTTGTTTTAATGTGCATGGTTTTTAAGTGCTTCTGTCTTTTAATTGTATTCCATTTTTAAGCAAATGATTTGTTTTAATATTGCAATCAGATAATTTCATTTTAATTGTTACCTTTGTAACTTGTTAATTGATTTTTTGGGTAAGATTTTAATTGTAAGTTTTTAGACTGTAAACCGTTTAGGTCTCAATTTTGGGAGACAAGTGGGACATAAATAAATAAATAAACAAACAAACAAACAAACAAACAAACTCAATGAGAAAAAACTTCACATTCTGCTGGAATAGGATGGAGTTATTTGATTGTCACAAAGTATGCATTGTCTCAAGTTTATTTTGTGTCATTGGCCAGCATCTTGCATTGTCCTGATGTTTCTGGCTCTTCATAGCAGAATGAAAATAAAGCTAGACTGGTGTTTGCCAGCTGATGGCAGAGCAAAGAAGCATTTCAAGCTGATTGAGGCCCTATAGTGTGCCAGCCTGTGGGCAGAGTCAAGGTGCAGCATCCTGATGCTTTATGTCCTGATTCTACCCCCAAAACATCATGGTGCCACACACCGTTCCAGAAGGCATGTGGCTGTATGATGTGACTCCAGCGCTGCATCCAGATGATGCAGCACCAAAGTGGCACCATACAGCCACGCTGCTGTGGCTATGGTGCCCTTTGGAGGGTGCAAAAAGAAGCTGCTTTTTGCAGCTTCTTTTTGCACCCTCCAGATGCCAGATTGGGGTCATGGCGTGAGGTTGCCATGGCCCTGATCTGACCAGGAAAGGGGCAGCTGCATGCTGCCCCTTAGAGGCTGTTTGTACAGCCCCACAGTCTGCATTTTGGGGCCTTTAGCATAATTTGGGTCACATCTCAGATTTTTTTCTCCCTTTCAAGAATCAAGCAAATTCTCACCCAAACACATTTTGGAATATGCATACAGAAATCTACATTTCAGCCTCTGGAATGTGGTTATGGGCACGTGTGATGATTTCCCCCTTTCTTTGCAATTCTGCTTCAGCTCCACAAATTACTCAGCTGACATTAACAGTAGGAAAACCAAGGCATATGCACAATAGATGTATGTGGAAGATCTTTCTTGATTGCCTCTTATAACCCCCCTCCTTTTTTGCAGTCCTCTGCTCATTTCTTTCCTTCCAGTTAAAACTCGGCAGATCACAAAATGCCTCCTAAAACTTTGACTGATAGGGAAATGCTGCTCTAGAATGCTTAAGCAGCTCTCTATGAAAATTGGCTCCTGTGGTTTAATGTCAGCACTTCGTGTGACTGTTCCACTGCAGCAGTGACAGGCATTTCAGCTGGAAAGAGTCCTTAAGGTAGTAATAAGCTACTGAATTCACACAAGGGGGAAAATGTAAGATAAAAAGGGGGGGGGGATAGAGAAAGAAAGATGGTTAGAGAGCAGCCAGAAAATAGGTCTTAGTATTTTTTTTCTTTTTTTCTTTTTTAAAAAACCCATATTTATGCAATGGATAGTTCACAATTAAAAATATGTTATATATATATATATATATATACACACACACACATACATACATACACACACACACACACAATATGATTACTGCATCTTTTCTGCTGCAGCATCCTTTAATTCAACAGTTCTGTTGTTCCTGTGATTAATTATTGCCATTTTCAACTTTAGGAATAGCAATTGAATGTTCCAGCATAGAAAGAGGTGACTGGGACCTGATCTTTTCCCTTAAAATAGAGCTAAAATAGCTTTACAGCATCACTCTGACACAAGCCTGGAGCATTGAATGTGCTTCATTGCTTTCCCTTTTTAGATTCACTTCCTCTAAGCCTGATTCAAAGCTAGCACCAAGAAATAAAAGAAACACAATTTTTTAAATGCAGATATTCTAAAAATTGAAAGTGTTGTTTATTATCATTCATATTACTTGTTTTTCTGCTTAGGCTCAAAGTTGGCATTCATTTAGGTGAGAAATAAATAGAATGTGAAAACAAACTAAATCCAAGCCAAATCCTCAACATATATTAAGAGTCATGTTAAGGCAGAGATGATCATCAGCTCCCTGGAATGAAGGCTGACATAAATAAAAGGCGTAAATAAATATGTAGATCATAATGAAGAAGTTTTGGCTTTGTTCAAAATATTTTGGCTGTTTCTCCTTATGAAGAACTTCCACACTCAGTTCAAAGGTTTTAGGCAAAATTCATTAATAATTCTTGGCCCAATTCAGTTAACCCAAGTTCAATGTTTCTTCCTCAGCACAGCCAATTACCCAGGGCGAAGCACATTGGGGGACCCTCCACCCCGGGCTGTGCTCCTGCCCCTAAATATATTTATTTATTTAAATCTGACTAAAGGACTTTGTAGCCATTAATAAATCAGTAGTGAACAAGATTTAAAAACTTTAAAACAGTGATTGTTTTCTTTTTTGAGGGGGGAGGGGGGATCCATTCCCTTCTCCTTTTGTGTCGTGTCTTTTAGATTGTAAGCCTGAGGTCAGGGAACCGTCTAAATAAAAATAATAATTGTAAGCTGCTCTAATAGCCTTTAGGGCTGAAGGGCAGGGTATAAATATCATAAATAAATAAATAAATAAATAAATATCCTTCAAACCAGGAAGAATTCTAACAACTGAAAAAAGAATAGCAGGAGCTCAATATTGGAGAACAAATTCAGCACCACACAACCCATAAGACGACAAGCATAATCTAAAATAATATATTTTACTAGAAAAGACTGATGGAAGCTAAATTGTGAGGCCCATTGAATCAAATGTTGACAGGCTGGCCAACACATAATAAAATTTAGTTATTTAATGAGTCTGTTCCAGTTGGAACTAACAATAGCTCATTATTTAATAACTTCTTAATTATACCCTTTTTTGAGTATTTTAGCCTCTTGGTGCCTTTTGTTCACTGTATCATTAATACATATTTTGTAATGAAAACAAACAGAATGCTTACCATTTAATTCTTGGTTTTATTTGTTTTTTGTTTTTGAGGGGGGGCAGTTAATTTGATATTCATGTAGGCCATTATGTAAATCACAACTTCGTTTCCCAGGAGAAGAACTGCAAGACATGAGCACTATCTTTTTCTTCTTGTTGCTTGGCTATCACATCACATTCAACAGTGATGGAAGGGATGGATACTCCCCCCTCAAATGTCCCACATAGAAACAAGGAAGACTTTTTACAGGGCTGTCTCATCTAGAGGGAACCCAGCATTTTTGAGAGACAGATTATAGCTAGAGCAAAGCTTGATCCCACAGACCCAGTCTCATGAGTTAAAAAAGGTAAGTTTTTATTTTAATTATTAAATTATATTCTCTGCATTATTCAAAATGAGTGCGCCTAGATGTCATGGAGGACAAGGCATCACAAAATGTAAGATATTACAAAAAAAAAGAGAACTAAAAACACTAATATCAATACGAATTCATTTCCTATGGTTTAATTACAGCTATATAACACATACTGTATTTTATTATATACTCAACTTGATTTTTCTGGTATATCTATTTTCATTAGAATGCCTTCTTGGCTTGCAAGACACTTATGGAACTCTGAGCAAGGAAGATGCTTAAAACTGTACTTTACAAACCGCAGACTCATGACTGAATACACATTTAAAATATTCCTTTCATATGTCCATTGTGCTGAAATTAAGGAGAAAACATTTCAACATTTGTACTGTGTCCTCAGGCAGCCCATTGTCTAATACATTTACTATCCTTTCCCTTCCAAGAAACAAATGTGCCCTGAGTTCTGGGTGCAAGTCTTGTCTGGTGCTCATCCTAGGAAAAAAGAATTTTAAAAGGATCCAGTCTATCCTCCTATTTGTCGTGAGGACAAGCTGCCAGGTTGAGATATATTTCTGTAAAGAGAACAGCAAGTGCTGTTACTCAGTGGCTTCTCAGACATGCTCCAAAATCAAAACATTTTGGAATTCTTCCTGGACAGAAGCTTGAAATGTAGGACATGTTTGGGAAAAGGAAAACATCTGGTCACCCTGAAGTGAACCATTGCTTACACTGGGGATGCTTTATAATGCCCACACCTCCCTACCATGTTTCTTGTTATTTTTGTTAAACACCAAACCTAAAAACCTTCTTGACTACTGTATAACTTTCTGGTTACAAAAATCCTAATAAAAATACTTATGGTTGCAATTGTTCTGTATATCAGTGGATCAGCATTTTTACAAATATTATATAAACAGACCAATTCACTGTCAAATTCTTTCTTTCCTCCCACTACAGATTTGTTTTCCAATGTAAAATTGTCTCATAGTTCCATAAAGTCAGTGTTTTGTCAACATTGGATGGAGTTGCATATTGCACCTCATAGCGTCTTCGCATCTTCCTTTGCACAGACTTCTGAACTGAAATTATGTTCAACCTCTGATATCTTCTTTTTCCTAGTTATCAGTATTTTGTCTAAGGGCACATTTACACTGGTCATTTAATCCCAGGTCACTTTGCAGCATTATGTCCTGGACTGCCCACAATGGCAGCCACATGAACCAGACCAAATTGATTATAGCCCAGTACAGACTGCCGAAAAGCAGCAGTCTGGGGCAGATTTTAGGGCTCAGAATTGCAGAGCTACCACATGGTCCTGAGCAATAGTGCACGATGGCAGCACCATCATGGTGGCCACCCATCCACACAGGGACCACCATGATGATGTAAGTGCAGTGCGGGGTCCGCACATCATGGTACCGTGCTTGTATCATCGACGTGTGACAGTGCACCAACAGTACACTCATGGCATCTACCACACATGCCAAAAAACCCACACTGTTAGCTGGTTCTTTTTGGTGTAGAAGAAGGCTGCATGGTTTGGCTGCTGCAGTGTCCCTCAGGGGCAAAAACAGGC
>NC_056526.1:113821923-113823427 GCF_019175285.1 Sceloporus undulatus
GGTGTTTGGCAGCTCCCTGCAGCTTCTCTGTAGAAAATGGGGGATATTGTGTAGCTAATGCTTAACACTCTGAAGTGGCAACCTTTCAGGATGATGTGGCTAGAGAAGAAGAATACAGCAGTTTTAAAGTGAACTCTATTTAGGAACTCTGCTAACGATAGCAATTTACCATAGGGCATGTCACTCACAGTTTCTCTGCCACAATTTTCTTTCTACAGTGTCTGATGTTACTTTTCTCCACGTAACTCTTCTTACTACAGAGGCAATATTCAGAGGTTAGGCATAGCAGCCTTTTACATGCTCAGGGGCACTCAAGTAAAATCTGATGTTGTTATTATTTATTGTGAATCTGTTTTCTGTGGTTGGCCAAGCCACACAATCATAGAATCATGAATGTAGAGTTGGAAGAGACCACAAGGGCCACCCAGTCCAACCCCCTGCCATGCAGGAACTCTCTAATCAGTATTCCCCGACAGATGGCCATCCAGCCTCTGCTTAACACCTCTAAGGAAGGACCAAAATCAGGTTGGTGGTGAGGAATTCAGTGATATCAGGGATATTATATTATATATATATATATATATATTCCTTGTATCACTGAATTCCTCACCACCAACTTGATTGTGTGTCCTCTTTAGAGTGTTTAAGCAGAGGCTGGATGGCCATCTGTCGGGGATACTTTGATTGTGATATATATATGTACTGAGGCATACAAAGCCTCAAAGTAGCATCATTAATTATAGGCTAAGGTATTCTCCCCCTTACTACTTAGAAAATGAAATATTTTATTTTTGAATGACTATAGGAAGATGGGCATTGAAGAAGGGAAGGTACACTTTGTCAACACCTGAAGGTTTGGGAATCCCAGGGCAAGCTGCAATTATATTACTATGAGGGGGGGAAATGAGTCTAAACTTTAGCTAAGGGTAGGTCTACACTGGTCAGATACTCTGGGCTACCCCTGCTATGAAGATGCAGGGGTAGAGTCTGAAAACAGCCACTACTGCTGCTGCCTCATCAGCAAAGAACTCCTTGCGCGCTTGGCGATCACTACCATGTCTGCGAAGTCGATGGGTGCCCATACATCCATGAGGGAGGTGAGTGATCCTCTCTTGTTGATCACATGGCGCTGTGTCCCATTCTACCCCCATTAGAAGCCATAGTGCCTCCAGAGAGGCACTGGGAGCAAGGCAATTGACTGTGCCTTGTGTGCACAACAGCATGGTTCATAGAGGCTTGACAGACCACCCCTGAAGGGCAGCTGGTTTTGGGGGGAGAGATTCTGAACCAATCTTCAAGAAATCCAGCAGGCTTCTTGAGTTCCTAATAGATCAACATACATGGCTGGTGTAATGTATTCAGCTTGCTCCCGTGTCTATTTTAAGTGTTTCTATTTTATTTTTATTCTATGTTATTATCTTCTTGCATATTGCCTTAATACCACCTGGTAGAAATAATAATAATAATAATAATAATAATAATAATAATAATAATAATAATAATA
>NC_056526.1:113823437-113827829 GCF_019175285.1 Sceloporus undulatus
GATTTATTTATAGCCCACCCAATCACAAGGAATAAACAATAACAATAAACAGTCTTGAAATGCTAAGTGTTTCGCCTGTCTGGAACATCCATGGACAATACTTGAGAAATCCATTTTTCAACTATATTTCATCTATCTTTGAATGTTTCTTCTGTTCTGTCTCCATGTTACTGTCACATCTTCTCATCCATAATAAAGACTCTTGTTAAAGACCAGGCAGATAAATCTTCTCATTCCTTGCCCTCACAAACAAGGAATAATAATAATAATTTGTTTTATTTATATATTGCTATTCCAAGGATCATAGCAGTGAACAGCAAGTAAGCTAATTAGCAAGTAAGCTAATTTGCCCCCAACAGTCTGGGTACTGATTTTAGCGACCTCGGAATAATGCAAGCCTGAATCGAGCTTGGGCCCTTTGGCTGGTCTTGAACTCGCAAACTTGTGGTTTCGAGTGAATGGCTGCAGTACAAGCATTTAACCACTGTGCCACCAAGGCTAATCTCTTTTGTCTGCAGTTTTATTGTTAGAGAAAATGTCTTGTACATCTCTTGAGAATCATTCACAATTTCCAGAGTGTCTTGGGAATTCTACAGCACAGAAACACAGAGACTTTTAGCATAGCTCCCCTCACCACAGTTTTGTGCAGACATCTTTTCCGTGAGGAAACAATCCCCCCTCAGCCGCCCATACAAATGATACTGTTTTCTATGTGGAAAACATATTTTCTGCATGGTTTTTTGTGCAGATATTTTCCCCAGAACACTTCACTAAGTACAAAGAATCCTGTTGCTTCACTTCTATTATTCTTCCAGGAATCAAATAGTGACAAATATTCTTTTCATCTCTATTAAGGAACCATTCTAAATTATGCTTACTGGTTCTTTTTTTAAATAACACTTTGTTGTATGATTATGAATAACATTTCAATATGTTAACAGAATATATTAACCCTGATCTTCTGACATTTTAACATTCAGTTCATTTGTTAGTCTCAACTCGAGTAGACATACTGAATCAATGGGAACTTGCTAAGCGAATGCTTAAATAAGTTTTATTGATTCAATGGGTCTAATCTGGTTGGGACTTCAAAATGGAGTTAGGCAACAATAAAGGACAAAGTAATAGAGTTGCACCTCATTTTATAAATCTTTGAAACTTGGAAAGTTATACACTGCATCCACAATTTTATGTAAGATAATGACCTTACATCTCTCATTATAGTTCAGTATATATTCAGTAGTGGCATATTAGAGAGATGTTCAATCATGTGGGAATGTGGGTGGAAATGGGTCCATAATGACTGGATCTAGCTGAGTACATACATGAGGGCAAGCCTCATATTGTTCCCTGTTCTCAGCAGGTTATTCCCTATCTTGTTTTTCTTTGTTACTCTAATACCCCAAACCATTCTGAGTTTGGATTTTTTCACTTATGTAAATATGGTGAAGGACAGAAATAGTTTTATTTTCTGACTGCTGTTGACCCTACTGTTCAACTCTTTATTCTCCTCAGTCAGTTAGAGAATATAGTGATAGTGAGATCTCTCTGAGGTGAAATATTTTTATATTCTCCAGAGCCAGACAATGAGAGGAAGTGTTAACTTGGCAGGAAAAAACCAACATATTTTCTCTTCATAAAGAATGTTCCATTCCAATACATTATATTGGAAAATATGGCACCCTCCTGCCATTCAACACATAGGAGTGAACTAGACTGACAACAGTTTAACCTTATTTCAACTCTGATGGAAAGACAGGTTTTTCACATGATCTAAGGGGAGAAAATGAGCTTAGTGGGAACAGAGAAACAGCTGCATAGCACACTTTGGCCAGTGCTTCATACTTCTCAGAATTTCTTTGCCTCAGGTGTTTCATTCGTGATATTGTGCGAACTGGAACACAGAAGCTTGATATAGGGAAGATTTTTATTCATGTCGATCATTGGACTTTCCTTCTTTATTTATTTATATTCTCTGATTTCTGGGAACCAACAGGGGATAACACAAGAAATGAAGATTAAGAATAGAAATACAGTTGACCCTCCATATCCATCCATCCACGAATTCAACCATCCAAGTTCAAAAAATCGAATTTTGCCATTTTATATAAGGGACATCATTTTCTTATATCATTGTATATAATGGAATTTGATGATCATCTAAGGATTTTTGTATCCACCAAAATCAGATGATCGTCATCCAAGTTCAGGAACCAAACCCCATCAGATATCAAGGACCCATTGTAAGTACAGTGGTGCCTCGGGTTACGAAATTAATTCGTTCCGCCATTCCTTTCGTAACCCGAAAATTTCGTAACCCGAAACACTTTTCCGTTGCACTGGAAAGCCTATAGCTGCACTTTGCAGCATTTGAATTTCACGCCAAAATGAATTTCGTAACCCAAAAAATATTTCGTAACCCGAAACAGTTTTTGCCAATCCAACTTTTTCGTATCCCGGAAATTTCGTAACCCGATCATTTCGTATCCCGAGGCACTGTATTGACTGGGAGCTTGTATCTTAATAATAATAATAATAAAATTTTATTTATACCCCGCCCTTCCAAATAGATCAGGGCGGCTTACAAAATGCACCTTAGTGCAACAGTATACAATTTAAAAACAAATTAAAACAACACAATTCATAAAAACAATAAAAGACCCCTTAGCCCAACCTCACGGCCACGAGAGAGGAGGGAGGCCCACAGGATGTTTAGTCGGGGAATGCCTGATTAAATAGGAAGGTTTTAAGTCCCTTCCTAAATTGGGCCAGGGTGGTAGATGAGCGGAGCTCTATGGGCAGCGTGTTCCAAAGGGCTGGGGCAGCTGTGGAAAAGGATCTTCTGGCCGTAACGGCCAACCTTGCCCCAGGCACCTTCAGGAGTTGCTGCCCAGATGTTCTGAGGGTGCGAGGCGGAATGTACGGGGAGAGACGGTCCTTCAGGAATCCTGGGCCCAAGCCATTTAGGGCTTTATAGGTGATAACCAACACCTTATATTGAGCTCGGAAGCGAATAGGCAGCCAATGGAGATCTTTAAGCACCGGTGTAATATGGCTGGTCCTGGGAGCACCAGTGACCAGCCGTGCTGCCATGTTCTGCACTACTTGCAGCTTCCGAGTTTGGTATAAGGGTTGCCCCATGTAGAGTGCGTTGCAGAAATCCAATCTCGAAGTTACCAGAGCATGTACAACAGTTTCAAGGTCCCTCTGGGCCAGGTATGGGCGCAGCTGGCGAATCAGCCGAAGCTGATAACAGGTACTCTTGACCGTCGCATTCACCTGAGCAGTCAGGCGAAGGGACGAGTCAAGAAGCACCCCCAGACTGCGCACGGAGTCCTTCACGGGGAGCGTGACCCCATTCAGGACAGGTGGAACCACCGCCATTCCTGGACCAGGGGGACCTATCACTAGTACCTCCGTTTTCTCTGGATTAAGTTTGAGTCGGTTTTCCCTCATCCAGCCCATTACTGACTCCAGACAGGCCACGAGAGGAGAGACGCCATCCCCAGTCACTGCATCAGTCGGAGACATAGAGAAAATAATTTGGGTGTCATCAGTGTACTGATAACCCCGCGCCCCATGTCTCCGGATGATCTCTCCCAGCGGTTTCATGTAAATGTTAAATAGCATGGGGGACAGAATGGCTCCTTGAGGGACCCCAGTTTTAAGGGCCCGCTCGCTGGAGCACACGTCCCCCAGCTGCACCATCTGGGACCTCCCGGAGAGGTAGGAACGGAACCACTGGAGCGCAGTGCCCCCAATTCCCACCTCAGCCAGGCGCCCCAGAAGGATACCATGGTCTATGGTATCAAAAGCCGCTGAGATGTCCAAGAGCACCAACAGGGACACGCTTCCCCTGTCGATGCCCAGACGGAGATCATCGACCAAGGCGACCATGGCCGTCTCAACCCCGTGACCCGCCCGGAAGCCAGTTTGAAATGGGTCCAGATAATCCGCTTCATCCAAGACCGCCTGAAGCTGGATCGCAACCGCCCTCTCGATCACCTTCCCCAAGAATGGTAGCAGCGAAACAGGCCGATAATTATTATGTACCAGGGGGTCGAGGGAGGGCTTCTTTAGGATCGGTCTTACAATGGCCAATTTAAGATCCGATGGAAATCGCCCATCCCTCAAAGAGGTGTTAATTATCCGGTGTAACAATGTCGTTACCACCGGTCCCCCCTGGGCCGCTAACCACGAGGGGCAGGGATCAAGAGAGCAGGTTGTTTTCCGAACACTTCCGAGGATCTTGTCCACATCATCGGTACTCACCAACTCAAACTGATCCAGTGTAACATAGTCCGCGGAGGCTCTGGACACTTCTACCCTAGGTTCTGCACTAACGTCGGCGTTCAGACCTTCGCTTATGCGAGAAGTTTTATCCACAAAAAA
>NC_056526.1:113830829-113856963 GCF_019175285.1 Sceloporus undulatus
CTCTAGTCGTCGCAGAACCCGCTTCCTCGCCCGGAGATCTTCCGTATACCAAGGCTTACGATTGGAAGCGGGCCTGAGAGGACGCTTGGGAGCGATTCTGTGTATAGCCCCAGAAAGACCGGTATTCCAGATACCGGTAAGGGCATCAACAGAGTCGCCGTCATTTCCAACCGCGAGCCCCTCTAAGGCTTCTTGGAACCTCTCAGGTTCCATCAGCCTTCGAGGGTGGACCATCCTAACTGGTCCACCACCCCCGGGGGGGATCTGGGTAGAGGCCTTGATTTTCACCTCTACCAGGAAATGATCCGTCCATGACAAGGGGGAAATATTAGCAATTTCCACCCACGGATTCTCCTCCTCCGAACAGAAGACCAAATCGAGAGTGTTACCCGCACAGTGCGTAGGACCCTGTATCAGCTGGGACAGGCCCATGGCCGCCATGGTTTCCATGAATTCCCGAGCCGCACCGGATGGAACATGGCTGGCCGTGAGGGAGATATTGAAGTCACCCAGGACAAGAAGCCTGGGCGTCTCCAACATCAGCTCAGCGACCAGCTGTGTCAGCTCGTTAAGGGAGTCCGCTAATGCACGGGGTGGCCGATACACCAACAGAATCCCTAGACTGTCCCTAGCCTTTAGGGTCAGGTAAATACACTCGATATAGGTGGTCTGTCGGAGGTGGTTCCTGGTGAGGGACACGGTGTTCCTATGTACCAAGGCCACACACCCCCCCCCCGCCCACCTAACCTGCGCTGGTCCTTCACCGAGAACCCGGCAGGAAGGGCCTGAGCCCACACAGCATCCCCTTCAGACCCAAGCCAGGTCTCGGTAATGCAAGCCAGGTCACACTTAGAGTCCTCCAGGAGATCCTGGAGGATGTGGGGCTTGTTATTAATGGACCTGGCATTGCACAGGAGCAGCGACAGGGTTTGTGGCACGGTTGGAGTGACCCTCAGGTCCTTCTGGTTGGGAGAGGGACAGGAAGGCGTGATAGATATGATACATCTATCACGCCTTCCCCTGGAACGGAAGTCCCTTCTCCCACCGCCATACCTCCCCCTGCCCCACACAACCTCAATTGGGGCCCCGCCCACCAAGGTGTTATCCCCGGCCCAGGCATCCCCCGCATCCCTATCCTTCCCCCACCCTCCTATGGCTGTTAATGGAGCAGGGGTTAGCCACTATAGACATCCCCTGCTCCTAAGGCTATTCTAGCCTCCTGCACCCTCTGAGACTGCGCAACTGCGCAGCGGCGGAGTTCCCAACGTCCGTGGGCGGCACTCCCGGGGCGGTGCGCAGCTGCGCACCTTCGAAACCACCGGGAGGAGGCCGCCCGGCGACAGGCACAGTCCCAGCAGGCAGCGGCGTCGGCGGCACGGTGGTCCCTCGGGCGAGGAGGCAAAGGGGGGTGTGTCCAGGAGGGCCGGTTTCCCGGCTTTTGTACCCGCCTCTCTCACAGGCGGGCTCCTCCCAAACTTTCCCCCAGCTGTCTTAAAGGGCCCCTCTCGCACCTGGCCGCCAAAACGCCAAAGCCAGGCCGAGCCCAGAGTCTCCAAAGGGTCCCCCGCCGCGGAGTTCCCAACGTCCGTGGGCGGCACTCCCGGGGCGGTGCGCAGCTGCGCACCTTCGAGACCACCGGGAGGAGGCCGCCCGGCGACAGGCACAGTCCCAGCAGGCAGCGGCGTCGGCGGCACGGTGGTCCCTCGGGCGAGGAGGCAAAGGGGGGTGTCTTACAGGCCCCCATTTTGTAACCCCTTTAGCTTCCCAAAGCACTCAAAGCCACATTTTAATTTCAGGCCCAAATAGGCAAAACCAACTCAGAGTTGAAAAAAAAGTAGAGGTTTACTCCTGTACACCCCTAGACTGCCTACATTGCTCACAAACTGAACTTACCCCAGAAATATCATCTAAAAATCAGAAGAACGCAAACTCAGAGGTGAAGTGACATCACATACATTCACATCACTCACACTGATGTGGCTCCTGGGGGAATGCAGGGATGGAAGATGGGCTCTCTCCCCTCCACAATTTTCCACCATTGATATAGAGCTCCCCAAATCAACCCTGGCATTTGGGATGTTGCAGTTCTATTGCTAAGGCATCAATTAAGCAAAAGGATAAAAAGTTTGACTTATTCTGCTAAAAGTCTTTTAATTCTCCTTGTGCCACATAATACATAATAAATAAGAGAAGCAAATATGTGCATACAAGGAGTAACTTTGTGACCCTCTTCTAACTAGTGAGGGAGTAACATGAAACTTAATCAACTGATGAACAAGCAGACAATGCAAAATGTAATTTGATATAGACAAAATTTGTTCTCTGAGGGTGAATGAGTCAGACATGAATAAATAAATGATTTTGTGAAGGCCAGACAAAAGTTCTTTGGGATATTTGAGTGCTGGGTACTAATGCTTATGATTCTGAGGGTTTTTATTTTTTATTACCCTTTTCTCCTACTTTTTAATGACAGAGGTAAATGTGATGCCTCATCTATAACCCTCAGATACTCATAAATACTGTAGCAATTATTTCACGAAATATTGCAACTGGTTTGGTCCCTGCCATTAGTAACCTCACATTAAGAGCCATTTTAGAAACTACAAAATATGAGAGAATTAGTAGACTTAGACTGCATCCGCACTGTAGAAATAATCCAGAACTGTAGTTTGTTGTGGCACAAACACTCTGCTGGAACTTGGAATTAGAGGCCCGTTACAGACCGCCCCAAAAGGGCAGTCTTGGGCCGCTGCTGGTTGCAGCGCAGAAGAGCCGCTGCAACCAAACCCCGCGACTTCTCCGCGCTGCAAAAAAGGAGTGCAGAAATCGCACTCCTTCCGGCAAACCGGAAGAGCCGCCGCAAGTGCCAAAGCGTGCACTCGCGACGGCTCTTCTGGGTTTAGATGTACGGACGCTGCGCGTCCGTTACGTCAAAATAGCCACACCCGTCTGTATAGGGCGCCGCCATCTTGCCGTACAGAATACACGCGAGGGGCAAAGCGCGTCCGGAAGCGCTGCCCCTCGCGCGTATTCCTGGCACAACGACGGCACTGCTTAGGCCCGTTTGTAAGGCGCCAGACTTTCTCCTCCTGCCTTGATTCTTCTATGAAAGTCTGTGACAGGTGGATATATTTTAGTTCAGATAATTATGAGAGGCATAGGCACTGTGACTGTCATCAGGGATAAAGGTTTTCTATCCTGAGAGTCTCTTTGAGAAGCTGCAGATGACTGAGGTCCACAAGTCACAAAATGATCTGTAAGTTTACAGAGAGTTACACAATGTGTGGCTTCCTCAGTGGATGGTTTGATTTTCCTAAAGGTCATCAGGCTAACATTGATGACTGTAGGATGGAGATTGGGAATTATGCACTCTCCAGATGTTGTTGGAATATAAATTCCATCATCCACCATCATGAGGATTTGACAAGGGCTGTGATTTGACAACACCTGCAGAACCACATGATTCCCACTCATGTGGCTAGAGGCTACTGTGAAGAAGGTTGTGTGGCTATCTTCCTGGTCCTTCAATAAGGTGCCCATGTAAAGAGTGGCTGAGAGGATATTTATCACTGCCCCCTCCTTGAAACTCCAGGTGATTAATTGGTCAGAATTCAGTACTTCTTCTGTTTCTATTATGGGGGTTCAAAGGATGGGAATACTTCTTTTGTGTTCCCCCATTCTGGTTGAGGTGAACACCATTTCCCTAATAGTCAGCTGCTCAGATTCAGAGAGGGGAACATCATCTGAAGATGAAGGACATACAAGATCTGGCTCCTCTGTGCTAGATTCCACAGAGCAAATTTTGGAAAAACTCTTCTAAAAGTATGTTTACTTGTCTCTTGTTGTTCCTTCTTCTCTTCTTTTTTCACACTTAGCAAATAACATGCCGTCTCCACACTGCTGATCAGATGTTTTGTTTTGCTTTAATCTACCTACTTGTGGCTCTAATTTTAGAGAGGCAGTGTTTCTACCTCAGGTTTTAATCTGAATTTGAAAGAAAGTATCCAAGGTGCAGAACTTATCTGCGGGATAGGATTCAGCACTTTGGACAGCACTTTTAAAAGTCAAGCTAAATGTCAGAATCGATTATCTGAACCACTTAAGATTGCTGCCACCTGTCTTCGGTGGCTGCAGCACTAAGGACCAAATGAAAGTAGGCTGAAAACAAGAGATGGTCTTTAGTCCACCCTTTGAGAACTATTGATTGAGAGAAATTCTTCTTGGTAATCAGTTAATCAGTGTCAACATTTTGACTAAGAAAAGAGACAAGCATACAGGTTATGTGTGTGCAAGTGAACCATGGAATCACTAGCTTTGCCTCCTTCTCCTTCGGTAAAGCTGAAGAGTTGAGAACTTTCAGTTCCATTTTACATGAAACAAAACTTGCCACGGCAGATAAATATAAATTGTAATTGATTTCACTAAATACAAAAATGTTAGTGGAGCTTTGCTGAAGCAAGCTGAGGAAAAAAAAACCATTGATGCTACCTTAGGTTAACTGGGTTGATTTTTTTTGTTTTGAAACAAGAGCTGGGAGGTGAAAGGTCAATTGTCACATACAAAAGAACTGTATCTTTTACTTGGGGCTTCTACTAGTTGATGTTACAGTACTTAAATATCAGGGTGGCAGACTGCCAAACTGCAGTTAAACTGCCATTTTGTAGCTTATGTTAAACAAGAAGCTGGCTATATGAGAAAGAGATTTCTGCCTTATGTAAAGATGGAAGGAGTCCAAAAGTAGTAAATTCTGGTTGGTCAGACTGAGAACAATCTGTAGTTGTTAGTCCTTTGTATGAAACTAGTTTGTGGAGAGTGCAGGATCCTAACAACTAAAGACAAGAGCCAGGGTCAGTTAGGCAGTCAAGAAGATAATAAGCAGCAGAAGAAGCCAAAAGTACCAGCTAAGGTCTGCAGAACTCACGGAGAAGGAGAAAATGAAGACTCAGGAAAGACCACCAGCACAAGCTGAATTTATCTGTATCCCTGCTCAGCCATGGAAATCCACGAGCAAGCCTCATTCTCCCAGCTGCAAAAGAAGGCAAAGGGAAAACAGCTCTGAACAAATCTTGTCAAGAAGACTCTATGATAGGTTTGCCTTAGGGTTGCCATAAGTCTGAAATGACTTGAAGGCACACAACAACCAACAACTCCATGTAAAAAGAGATTGCTGGAGCAAACGTCAAGACAGCTGAAGGCATCACAGCTGAGGCAATAGTGGTTATTGGATTAGTCTTTGTGAAACACCTTATATGTGACTAATCACACAGAAACTCAGCTACAAGGAAAGCAGTCAACTAATTTAGAATGAATTAACATGGTAGGGAGAATGTAAAGTTGAAGGCTTTCACAGCCGGCATCCATAGTTTTTTGTGGGTTTTTCAGACTATGTGGTTGTGCCTTGGAAGAGTTTATTCCTGATGTTTCTCAAGCATCTTTGGCTGGCATCTTCAGAAAATGCTGGCATGGAAGTGAGTGGAATATATATACTGTGTGACCCTTGGTTGAGAAGAGGTAATTTGCATATTAATCTCTGTGTTGGTCTGTTGTTGAATGGCAAGGCCTCATGGTGTCTCTCTAATTAGTGATCCATTGTCTGTTGGGAAAACCCCTGATCCTGGGTGGTTCTCTCTCTCTCTCTCTCTCTCTCTCTCTCTCTCTCTCTGTGTGTGTGTGTGTGTGTGTATGTATGTGTGTGTGTATATAATAAAACTTTACAAAATATTATCATTATTAGATTACATACTTTTTGCCCCCTTCCCTCCGCTCCCCTCCTTCCTCCCCCTGCAATGGCTATGACCAAGTAAATTAGTATTCAGTACTCATAATGTGGAATATCTTATTAATAATTTCTCTAACTTCATTGTACCCCCTTTCAATTTTAACTTTCTCAATCCAACACCCTCATTTCTACAACCAAACCATTTTGTTTATTTAACTATTGTATTTTCCTTTCCTTTCCCTTAAATATTCAAATAAAAGATATTCTGCAATATAATGTGACCAATCCCGCCCCCTCAACATTGTTTATTTTTCCAAACCAATGCAATTACAGCATGTGTGGCCTTTAACAAAAAAATTTAAGTAATCTTCTGTTTTATACAATCTGATTTTTTTCACATTCAGAGTTAAACAATTCTCCATATCAGATTAAAGGTTACTCCTCACCATCCTGTTTATCTCCTGTATAACTTATATCCAAAATTTTTGTGCATAGGCTGGATGGCCATCTGTCAGAGATGGTTTGATTTTGACTTCCTGCATGGCAAAGGGTTGGACTGGATGGCCTTTCTGGTCATTTCCAACTCTATGATTCTAGGGGCACTCCCACCACATATGAATATATGTTTCTTTTTTTACCACATCCATGTTAACGATTTGGAGAAAGTTTTTTATGTATCATTGCTATCTGATGTGGGGTTTTATAACATTTGCTGATTAACTTTAATAGTTGTTCTCTTACCTTTATATTTTTTTAATTTTAGTTATCTGAGAGAGCCAAAATGTTAAATTTTCAGTGTTTATTTTTAGATCTTTGCCCCGTATACTCACCAATCTTTTCTTTATACCAAATTGTTTCTCAAAAAATAACTTGCAAATCTTTCCTATTAGCACTCTTCCTCTCACAATCCTTCTTTTCAACATATTGTCACCTGTTCCTTTTATTTCTTGTAAAGTCATATTTATTGATATTAACTGAAGCCACTATTTCTTGCCAAATAGTTCAGTTAATTTTTCAATTGATTTCCTTCTTTCATCAACCCTGCTTGGTTTTCATTTGCATGTGCTAGGTCTTGATTTTGGTGTTTTTCAGGACTGGTAGCCAAACTTTGTTCACTTTAAAGGTTTTTTTTTCTTTCCTGTTGAACTTGTCTTGGTGTTTGTGGATTTCAGTGGCTTCCCTGGGCATTCTGACTTGATAGTTGTTGGATTGGTCCAGAATTTCAGTGTTTTCAAATCACATTTTATAAAGTGTTCTGCTACTGCTGACTTTTCTGGCTGACCCATTCTGCAGTGTCTCTCATGTTCCTTGATTTGTGTCTGAACACTCTGTTGGGTGGTCCCTGTGTAGACTAATCTGCAGCTGTATAGTATGCAGTAAACTCCTGTGGACATGAGAGGGTCTCTCCTGTCCTTCGCTGAGTGCAGCATTTGCTGGATTTTCTTTGTCAGTCCGTAGATCATTTGGAGGTTATGTTTTATCATCAGTTTCCCTATTCTGTCTGTGACTCCTTTAATGTACAGTAAAATACCTTCCCTTTGAGTAGTCATTTGTTTTCACTCCTTTGTTTTTTTCTGGATCTGGTAGCACTTCTGATGTTTGAGTTGGAGTAACCATTAGCCTGTAGAACACAGTCTAGGTGCTTCAGTTCATCTTTCAGGAAGTCGGACTCACATATCCTTTTTCCCTGGTCTACCAGTGTTTACATTGTGTTATTTTTTGTCCTGGGTGATGGTTGGAGTTCTTGTGTAGGTATCCGACTATCTCTAATAGAAAGAGTAACACCTCCTCTTCTGCCTGGGTAAAAGAAGACTTAGGAGTTGAATAGATCACTCCTAAGGGGTGGGTCACAGACACCCTTTTCAGTGCTGGACTGAGGTCACAGCAACTACATGCTACAGCCCTGATCTGGCCTTTCTGAGGTGGAAAAAGAAACTGCAAAAAGCAGCTCCCTTTTGTACCATGGAAGGGGAACCATAGACACTGGTGCCATGGCTTTTTGGCACTCCTTTGGTGCTGCATCATCTGGACACAGTGCCAGAGGAGTTCCGTGATGCCACCTGCCATGTGTCACCCCGGCATGCATCATGTGGATACTATGCCCCTCCACTCTGTCCTCACGCCAGCCTTTATGGCTGGTTTGTTGAGGCTGTTAGAAGATTTGGTGGGAAGATACTCCTATGGATATTTTGAGAGCCCTTATTCCAGCTTAGAGTGAAAATCGGGAACAAAGATTTCTCATAAGGCTTGGAACCAGAAACAAAATCTGGATGCAAGCGGGGCAGCCTAAGCAGAAAACATGGATACAAGGAGGTGAAGCTCTGACATCCTGCCATGCAGACAAGCAATGGGGAAATCATAATCACTTCATCATATCCCATGGTTCCATATAGGACTTTGTCAGTAACAGGGACTTGGAGTGTCAATATAATGTATCAGTATTGTGACAAAAGACAATCGGTAATGAAAGGTGTTTATTTAGCTATCATAAAAATATTGTTCCACTATAAGTGTCAGTGTGGGTTTCAAACTCTCTTCCCAGATTATAATTGGTTTTTCAGCTGCCACAGGAGTTAGTAATATCTGTGTGACAAGAAAAGCTGATAAGGCAAAGCTAGTTGTGTAGAGAATTCTAATAGTATTCAGTTTCAAATTAGTAAAAACCCTTTACAGACTTCCCTGCTCAGCAGTGAAAAATCTCTGAAAGAACATGAATGCATGCCTCTGCCAACCTACATTCTTCAACCTTCACTTGTGCAGGTAAATGCCTACATAAGACTCAAGGGCAACATAATTCTGGGGAAACATGTAGATCATATCTCTGCACAGTTCTCTTATTGAACCTGTTGACATCCCAACCACTGCAAATGTTACCTAACCCAAATTTTCCCACTAAATTTTGCATGAGTTCAGGCTGTTACTAGAATACGTTTCATTGAACTCAACAGAAATTCTCAGAACGTATACACTGGATATAGTTATATGTAGGATTTTGTAGAATCATGGGCCTGAAACAGACAGACATAAAAAGCCAGCTTCTGTACAGCTTGAGGGTGTGGTGTTGCCCTCAACTCATGTGAAAGGCACACTGAGGTTGCTTCCAGACCATCTAAGGTAGACCAAACCAGGCCTCAAAAGAAGCAGATCTTTTCTGCTCCTTTTGGTGATCCATTGTGGATTGCCTCAGAGGGCAGCATTGGGACCATGGCATGTGCTTGTCATGGTCCTGCAGTGCTCTGAGAGGAAGTGTACTCTGGCTGCTCCTTCCTGCCCATCTGTTCCACCCCATAGTTTCTGAAATGTTACCAAAGTTTTCTTCTAAAGAAAAAAAAAGCAAATAACATTTTTAAAGGTTTGCATTTCTGTTTCTAAACAAGTATGAAACGTATTGTTTGAATGTAAATATTCTGTTTGTATAATAATAATAATAATTTGTTTTATTTATATACCGCTATTCCAAAGATCATAGTGATGAACATCAAGTAAACTAATTAGCAAGTAAGCTAATTTGCCCCCAACAGTCTGGGTACTCATTTTAGCGACCTCAGAAGGATGCAAGCCTGAGTCGAGCTTGGGCCCTTTTGCTGGTCTTGAACTCGCAACCTTGTGGTTTTGAGTGAATGGCTGCAGTACAGGCATTTAACCACTGCACCACCAGTGGTTACTGATGATCTGATGAGCTAATTTAGTAGCAATATTTGCATGTCTGGTTTATTACTGAGAGGGGGCATATAGTCAATTGGTTACTTGGTAAAGAATGATTTCTGTTCTGTGCTATTTTCTCCAATACAAAGTCTGTCACCATGGAATCAGAGTAGCACTCTTGGCCTCTTCTATGGTTAGACTGAATAGAAAAAAATACTTTTATTAAGCTGGAAGATTGACTTTGCTACCTGTACTTAAACCATGACACTTCCTTTCAGCACAAGACATGATAGGTGCCTAGCTGTTGCTCATTCACTGTTTTCTGCTGGGAGAAACTGAATAGTGAAAAATTTGAGGCTAGGCAAATTTGTGTTTTGTATGATTCTGAGTCATTTTCCTTGCCTTTTATATAATAAAAGTTTTTTTAAACCCTCCTAGTCCCTACATCTTTGCATTAACCAAGCTAGAAATCATACTATTCTAAGTGCTTCCTGGTGAATTGCAATTGCAGTTTCATGTTATGTGAGGCTGTGCTTTGTATGTCTAAAGACCATGGGGAAAATGGTGCTGACATGTATCAAGGGTGATGCAGAAAATTTATCATAATAAAAAGCACATTATTTCTATCTAAACATTTCAAACAAAACTTATGTTACAGAAGGAAAACATGCATTAAATGACATGTGGATACATTAATTAAACTGTGTATTCCAAAGTTTGTAAAAGAAATTAGGCCACAACCATTATAGTAGAAGATAGCAGAGATTGCTTGAAGGGGGAGTGGAGAGCAGACCCAGTCAATTCCTACTTTCTATTTTAACTCAGTTGAAAGTATACTAGATGGTGGGGAAATGAATCAACCAACTTTATTTTTTGCCTTGTTTATCCCTAAAATTCAGCATCCAAGATCTTTTCAATATGGAAATTTAGTCCTGAACATAAAAAACATTTTCTCCTTCTGTGAAGTATAGTGAACATATAAGAACAAAGAACATATAAGAACATATAAGACACAAAGTGTGGTGGTATGTAGCATTGGTCTGCACTCATGTACTAGACTATAGCCTAAATATTGTTAGACCTAACTAGAGTAAACTTAATTAATGAACAACATAAGAAACAGCACAAAAGAAAACAAAAATAATCATTATATCAAAATATGAACATTATCCCAAAAGAATTTACTGACAATGTAAGAAACAGATTTATGCTATTAAGTATAATTGATTGAGAACTAGAAGAACAATGAGACCGAAGCCAAGGAAGACTGCAGAAAAAGATTATTGATGGCCAAAAAGAAAGAGAACAATGGGTAACAAGTGAAATGCTCCAAGCATTACAAGGGGGAAAAAATCAAGAAGAAAGAAAATCAAAACCATGAATGCTGTGCAATGACTAGTTTGCCAGGATAAAGAGAATGACTATAACAATCAAGGCAGAAAAATAAAGACAAAGAAGAAGAAAATGAAGGAGGAGGAGGAGGAGAAGGAAAGACCTCTTCCACAAAACCCAGAAACCCAAAGGGAAATTCAAACAAAGGGCCGGGATGCTCTATGACAAAAAAATAATAATAATAACAACATTCTACAAGATCATAGTACAAAGATCATATGACAAGAAAAAGAACATACTACAAATATCAAAAGAAATAAAAAGATGTTGGATGTAAGATACAGATGAGTTATATAAAAGAGATGGAAAAAATGAATGACACATGAAATGAGGAACCATATGACAATAAGTCCCAAATTCTAAATAGTGAGGTAGAAGCTTCAGTAAGACAAACTGAGAAAAATAAATGACCAGTAAAAGATGATATTCTAATTGAACTGCTACAATCCATATAGACAAATAAACTCTAGTGCTAAGTAATATATGGCAAAACGGTGGCCAGCAGACTGGAAATGACCAATATACATCCCATCCACAAAAAGAAGACACAAAAGACTTCAGTAACTGTCAGACCATACAGGACTATGCAAGCAAAATTCTGCTCAAAATTCTGCAACATAAACTCCAACCATATATAAAGAGAGAAATCCCAGAGGTGCAGGAAGGGTTCAGGAAAGGAAGAGATACTAGGAACCAGATAACAAGCTTATATTGACTATATAATGGATTTTTTTGGGGGGGGGGGAAATTAGCATGTGCTTTATAGACTATAGTAAAGCATTAGTCTGTATAAATAATGAAAAGCTAGGGATCACTCTTAAAGACATTGGAGTACCAACATATCTGATTTTCTTGATGAGAAATCTGTACTTAGGACAAGAAGCTACTGTTAGAACAAAAATATGGCAAAACCAAAGGGTTCCAAATTAGCAAGGATCAATTTTATCAGCCTATTCGTTCAATTTATACACAGAAAATATCATACAAGGAGAAAGTTTAGGCTTAGAAGGAGGAGGCGTGAAGATAGGAAGAACATGAACAACCTAAGATATGCACCATACTACTAGTGGAAAACATTACAGAATTAGAACAGGAAGGTCAATGAGGAAAGTACAAAGACAGGTTATCGAGGCATGATGGCACTGAGGGCAGACGCACATGAGTAAGCTCCTCGCTCTGTCTGCAGGATGCTAGAAGTTTTCATTCTGTTAGACCTTATCAATAACGAAAGCTACTTGCTGGATGAAAGAAAACAACAACATATTAGCAAGAAATCTTCAAGAACAAAAGGCAGAAGAAAGGAAAAGATTTACTACCTCCTCATTAGTGTTGCTGATGTGTTGAACTCGACTCCCTGATAATGGTGTTTTTGTCTTTTTTCATCTTTTCACAGTAGCGGAAGAGAGTGAGCTTTATTGTACTATCAGCCTTGGATGAGAGCAGTAAATCTTGCAATGCTAAGTGTCATTTATTAGTTGGAAATCACCTTCTCTATTATGGTCCTTACGAGGCAGGCATGTAAGAAGTTGCTGGTCCCGTCCTGTCTGGGGCTAGGTCTCCCCCCAAAGAAAAGGTCCAGACAAACTAAGGCCTGTTACAGACTGCCAAAATAAAGCTGGTTCGGGTCTCTTTGGAGGTATGCTGTTTAAATGATGCCTGGGTCCTAAGAGTCCGGAGGTTGCGCCAAAGCCACACTCCATTCCTAAGCACTGGAGTGCAACTTTTGGTGCAGCTTCCGGATTCTTAGGATGCATGCATCATTTAAACAGCATACCTCCAAAGAGACCCGAAGCAGCTTTATTTTGGCAGTCTGTAACAGGCCCACAATTCTTTCCTATTTGCTTTCAACTAAGGAAACTAAGGAAGGAAAGGAAGAGAAGGACCCAAATAACTATACCAGCACCTTTGACTAGACTGTAAGTAATGTAAGGAATTATTTTTATTTTGAATCAGAAGAAAATGCACAACAAGCAATAGATCTAGAAATGAAAATTGCCCATGCTGAATTAGTAGCAGGAGAAATCCCTGGAAGCTGGAGAGGTTCTGTCCTTCCTCTTCTATCTGACACACCTGGACCAGTTTTGGAAAGTCCCTCCTTCCAATCTGATGAGGAAACAGTTTCTGAAGTTAATTTAAATCCATGCTGTGAACCAATCCCCCCAGAGGGAACTGTTACAATTTCAACCTCATGTTCCAATTCAGTCCCTAGAGATTTACCCTTACCTCAGGAAAATTAAACTTCAAAGGATACTACACTGGTGAAATATTATATGGACTATATAAATAAAGATTTGAACCTAGTTAGGAAATTCCTGACAGAAAGTTACAGCTTACTATTTACTTTGGTTATTATTATTAACCTTTATTTATAAAGTGCTGTATATTTACACAGTGCTGTACATGCAATCTTTTTAATTGGACAGTTCCCTGCCCTCAGGCTTACAATCTAGAAAGACAAAAGGAGAAGGGAGTGGAGAAGTTGAGCTCTATAAGAGAGATGAGAGACCTCTTATTCCAAAAGTAAATGATATCATGAGTGAACCTCAGTTACAGGAAGAGGATGCTGCTGTTAATTTCCAAAAGAGAGAGGAAAATAAAAATTCTAGCAAGGGAATGAAGAAAAAGAGGAAGGAAGCCTCCCAGAAAAAGAGTAAAACATCAATCTTCCAGGAAATGTCTAAATACAACTAAACAACAGAATAAAATGCACTTTAAAAGGCCACTTAATCTCTTAGAGGACTCTCCAAAGAAGATTCCCAAATAATTCAAAAAAGGGGAATCTCCAAAACCAAAATCAAGAGACAGGAAGGATATTCGCCAAATATCTGTTTCCATGATGGGGGAAAATGGATTAATACCACCAAATGGCATAATACAAAATCCAGGAATAGATGGTGTATTTCCAATGAATAAGTTACAAGAGCGTGGCTTTGGTGCAGCTTCTGGCCTCTTAGGATGCATGTATCATTTAAACAGCATATCTCCAAAGTGACCCGAAGCAGCTTTATTTTGGCCTGTCTGAACAGGCCCTTCATTGGGCTGAAAATAACACCAACAAGGTTGCAGGGTTCCTGAACTCTTCTGTGGGAGAGGTCCTAAGAAATCTGGTAATGGGAGCTCTTCTGGAGCCATCCCTGCATTAAGCAACTATTCATCTTAGACTAATGCTGTGGATGCCATTCTGATACCAAAACAGCCTCCTTCAAGAGCCATGCAGGCAAGTGGCCCTAAATGGTTTTATAGTGACTGCTGTATAGCCAAGAAGCAACTGAGAGAGGTATATAACCATTACAGAAGAAAACAAAATCAAAATGCCTTCCCACAGGAGTATTATGAAATTAAAAAGAAATATAAATCCTTCATAGCTTCAATAAAGAGACACTGCTTCACAAGCTCTATTTAAGCTGGTTTTCAATTGGGTTTTCATTTACCCCTTTTGAGGGGTCCATCACCCATTTTGGTTAATCTTTGAGGCTAGGCAGACATAAAGCACATCATAAGAAACAAATATTGCCAGTTCAGGTTAGCTACTGATCTGACTTTTGAGAATTTTCCTATTATTGTGGCCGTGACAATATGTCTGGGGGGCTGGTTAAACCTTCAGTCCAATTTTAGTGCAACAATCTAGCCCCAGTCCCATTTTTATTCAGTGACTTCAAAAAGTTTTAGATTCTCAAGATGCCCTTATTTTTCAATATTAGAGGCTTGCTACAATTATGGTTTGACATTTGCATAGTGCTGTATGAGCCCCTATTTTTTCATGCTGCATTATTAATGGCACATTTTGGAGCTATAAGGTTTAGGGAGTTAGTTTTTGATCTCTAAATGAGATATGTGTAGGTCAAATTAATAAGATTGCCCAATTTCAACCCATGTTTTGCTGTCTGTTTCATTATTGTGTCTTGTCTCATTGTTTCCGGAGTTGGTCAGCAAACAAGCTAACCCATCTTTTTGGACCATTAAAAAAAGCAAATAAATGGATCTTGGAGCAAATCAAACCTGAATTTTCTCTAGAAACCAAGATGACTAACTTTCAGAATTGTTACTTCTGGTCATGTGAGGATGAAACAAATGAAGATTTGCATCGATAGTGTGCAAAGAATCCAGCACTGGGGGCTTCCAAAACAAGTCCAGAAATCTTTTCCCTGACTAAGCACACTTCTTCTCTTTCCACTTAGTTATGAGTTTCTAGAGTAGTTGGTCCTCTTTAATCGCCACAAGTTCACCACTAGACCTTTGTGTTTTGCTAGCATAAATTACCCAATTATTCTAATATTTCAGATGTTGCTGGAAAGTAAATTCCCATTCCTTACCTTTGAGTATGCTGGTGAGGGCTGATGGGAACTGAAATCCAATAACACCCAGAGGACAATAAATTCTCTACCACTTGTCTGTGGCATTAAGACAGGTTTACTAATTGCTGCCAGAGGCTACAACATCACCACCATCAAAACATTCCTTAGCAAATTACAAGTAAAATATTTTGTGCTAGGTGAAAACAATACACAAACAACTGTGGTAGATTAGAGTGTGCATGATGAATGAGTAATAAAGTGTAATAGAGTGATAAGGATGTGCTTCTAATTATAATACAGAACAATTTTCCTTGACAGAAAATGCATTCATATCAACTTTGAATGCCATGGATTTGGCCCTTTAATCTTTTCACTCTGGAGAGTAATCAGAGGTTGTTCTCTTGCTGGAGCCATATTCCCCCGGCTTTAGTTATGAATATCATGATTAGAGTGAAAATCTGTTTTTTGGCTGCTTCTGAACTTTGCTGGAGAAATTGCTCTCTGCTGACTCACCAGTGTCCACCTTAGCACATTTTGCCTCTAGGGTAAGCTGCTGGTCTTAATCATAAATTGAGTACACAAAGAATAATAATTAAAGAGCAAACTGTAATTACGAGCAAGATCTGAAGGGAGCCAAGCCATCATTAAACCTAGGACTTAGGTTTCCTATTACTGCATTTAGGATTATCAATAAACAGTCCTGTTGAACTCAATAAATACTCTATTACAAGCATTTTTTTTAAATTTCCTTTTAGAGCAAGCTAACTAACCTGACTTTTTTTGGCCCAGTTACTGATTTCCTCTTCTGCTGCCTCTACTTTCTTGCTGTTGAAGTGCAGTCTTTCTGCTTTAGCAGATTTTTGTTTTGGAATCTATGCCATTATGTACAACAGTAGAGATGGTACTGCTATTCGTGGAGTCTCTTTCAATAATTGGCTGAGTTGATGTAATGTCAAAGAAAGGATGGTGGAAACAAATTGTTTTCTGCCTCATGTGGCTAAGCTTTTGTGATTGGACAGAGGCATGCATCTAGGAAAGGAAGAGACAGGAACAGCCAAAATCAGCAAAAAAGAAAAGCACAGAGGTTTAGGAAAAGAAGGATGGAGAGATGAGTGAATCACGGGTGTGAAAAAAAGAGGGGGGGGGAGCAGAAGCCCAAAAGGAGAAGGCCATGAAGAATAAGAAAAGTGATCAGATTGTGACCTAAGAAGAGTGGTATACTGTACAAAGAGTTGCAAGATCAAGGCTAAATATAAAATTTCAGGATCATAATCTGAGACCATAAGGGGCATCCCTGATGATGTCATCATGCAAAATACACTAAGCATCAACCACAGTCATACAGAGCATGCCATTCAAATAATAAAAAACAAGTCTAACAATTGAGGAAACATTATACAGTACACACAGACCTTTCAAAGCTGAGTTCTCAATATGACAGTCTGCTGCCTTACCCTGAGGATAAGTGTGTATAGGGGAGAGGGGCAAACCTTTAATATTCAGGGTCAGGCCCTGAAATTTGGTGACACTCTGTGCATATTACTCCGCAGGTCAAAAATCACATCAGTATGTTTAGGGATTGAAATAATATTTGGAAATAGTAAAAAAGAAAGGAAGGAAGGAAGGAAGGAAGGAAGGAAGGAAGGAAGGAAGGGAAACTAAAGGAAAAGAAAGGAAAGGAAAGACTGAAAAGTGAGCTTTTTTAGGTTTGGGAAACCCTGAGAAGATGTCTGGACTGATCAGAAACTATGCAGTTTGGGACTTATTCTGTAAAAAATTACATATGGTGTCTTTGTGCAGAAATAAAATATTATGCCCCCTGTAAAAAAAAAAGTAAATTAAAACACTGTGTTTTGTGCAAAAAAGGCTTCATGCAAATTTTCTACAGGAGTCCCAAACTGCAAATGATCTTCACAAACCTTCTTACAGCAGGAATGAAATTGCTGGAATTACCGATTATTTCCTTTGAGGACAAAATTAGCAAAGAATTACATCCCCAGTTGATTGTTTATGATATTGGGTGCATCATCTTTTCACTTCTGTAGCTTTACAAATGCAGTAACGCTTGAAGATGTGTTAGTCTTTTCACAAATTATAGTATGCCAGCAAATGGTGATATTTCACTGCCTTAGAGCATTCTAGCATTTATTCTCTTCTCATCCCTTATTATTCTTTTTAAACACCTCTGCATCACATACATTTTACAATGTATGGGAGTGATCAGATAAGAGAAAGCTGCTTTCCTCTTTGCAGTATCAGATGAATGAGGCTGGGATATATTGTGATATATTTTGCCGGCAATGTGTCCGCTTCCTAATCTCATCTGCTGGCAGTTATTGCGTATGTAGCATAGCGTAATATTATGTAGCACCAGGCAACATGCATTTGCTGTAATAGAATCCTGGGAACTGTCAGATATTAAAACAGTGTGGTTTCAATTGACCTTCATGAGAATATCCTGGAGGGCTGTGGTAACACTTATACAAGAGAACTTTCTTTCCCCTTAGTCTCTATAGATACAACTCACTTTCACAGCTTTATAAATCATTTAAAGTATTTACCAAGGCATTTGGAATGTTGATTTTGAATTGATCAGCAACAGAGCACAGGCGGGGACATCTTGGGACCATTCAGGCACCAGAAGTGTGATGTGGTTTGTGAAATGATGGCCTAACTCCTTGGTTTTGCAGCCCCAAAGGTAAAGAAAAAAACAGGGGAGTTTCATTTCCCTTTGCTGGGCATCCAGGCATAGATCTGTTCACTCTAATGGAAAGCAAGCTCTGACAATTTGGCTTTAATGACTCAAACCCTCAGTACATCTATGAAAAGGGACGTCATCTCATCACAGAAGATAAAACTTCCAAAGAGAGTTAAGGTACCATATAATATTAGGGATTGGGATGCCCTGTTAAAATCCATTTATTCTCAGGGGTCAGCTATCAAACCCTGGATCTCTGGCCCTATTACACTTCTTTATTATAGTAATGGAGAAATACATTAATTTTACTGTCTCCTTTTTTCCAGTTTTCTTTTTAAATCTCAGATTCTTTTGACATAGAGAACTTTTATTGAGAGCCTATTTCTATTCAGTTAAACAGAGCCTTTTGCTTCCTAGAGAAGCTAGACTGGCACATTCCCTGCTATCTTTCCACAGACAGATGAAGGCTGTTTTGTTTTATTTTTGCAGGCCTCTGAAGATTGGTGGCACAGAGGGAAATTGACTTTAATAATGTGCTGTATTTTAATATTTTTTTCTTTTTAATTTTTTTTTAAATTGTATTTTTTAAATTGTTTTTATTTCTGCTGATGGTAAAATACCAATACTTTAACTATTACATGCTGCTTTGGTGATCCAGCATGGTATGGTGCTTTGTGTATTGGACTAGGACTCTGGGAGAACAGAAATCAAATCCTACTCAGCCATGGAAACCTTCTAGATGACCTTGGGCCAATCTCAGCATCAGTGGAAGGCAAAGGCAAACTTCTTCTGACTGAACCCTGCCGAGAAAATCTCATGATAGGGTTTCCATGAGTTGGAGTCAGCTTGAAGGCACATAATGAGAAGTTGTTTGAGTGCCAGAGCTGTAAATATAAAGGGCAATAGGTAAATACAAATTTATTATTATTATTATTATTATTATTATTATTATTATTATTATTTTAAAAACATGCTGCCCCATCTGAACCAGCCTTATTCAATCAGTACAATTAATTCCATCATGGTTTAGATTGTGTTTCATCTGTCTACCTTGTTGCTGCTAAAGATGAGAAACTTTTCAAGGGGGAAAAGAGAGCAGCAACCCTAAGTCAGCAACATAATAAAAGGAATCAATGCCAAACTAACAGTTTAGCACCCAAAGTCCTGGCTGGATAGATGAACCTGTCATTTTCCATTTCTCACATGTTTAGAGGTGTTGTTGTGGTGGTTCCTAGATTATCCCATCCTAAATATGAAGAAAATTGTGGATTTTAAACTCCTGCCTTGCTGTTACTAGCTGTCTTCATGTTGCTTCTCTGAATATTTAAGGAGGGGGAAAAGTTCTGAGACAGAACAGAATCCTTCCCTTTCTTCCCCTTCTCCCTCTCCAATAATAGTTAGCAGGCTGACTCAGTATGGAGCAACACTCTAGAATTAAAGCAGTTTGGCATCATTTTAACTGCCCTGACTCTGTCCAACAGAATCCCGAGTTTTGTAGTTTGGTGAGCACCAGAGCTCTCTGACATATAAGGCTGACTATCTCACCAAACTACAAATCCCAGGATTCTGTAGGATAGAATCATGGTTGTTAAAGTAGTGTCAAAATGCTTTAAGGGGCAAAAAAGACTGTCTTGGGGGTGGTGCGGGGATAGCGGCATTTAGATGATGCACACCCCGATGCCTCCCCCCAGCCGGCATCACGCCGCCAATCTGACCAGATGGCAGGCAGCTTTGCGGTGGTCCGGTGGAAAAGAGAATAAAATTGAGAAATGTGGAAAGCAATAGGAAAAGAAAAAATTATACATTATATGTGGCCTTGACTCAGTAAAGGAAGTCATTGCCCTGAATTTGCAGGATCAGAGCAGGGCTGTTAATTGGAGATATCTCATCCATAGGACCACAATAAGTTGAAGCTGACTTGACAGCACATAACAGCAACATATTGCTTTATGATTTGTTGGAATATTTCAGCATGGCCACACTTTGGTTACAGATAGCTAAAGAAACCCCAGCAATGCATGCCAACACATATTCCCTTGTTGAGTAGGAAAATGAATACAAATTGTACTTTAGACTGCTGATCGTGAATTTGGATTTACCTGGTTTTATAGATAAACAATCCACTGATGCCATATGCTTCACTAACTGGAAGGTTGTTCTTGAACATGTACATTTTATACTACTGCAGAATACTTTGCTGTTACTGAAAACTAAAATGTGTGTAAGAGTTGTAACCTCAGGACTCTGCTTTTATTTCAGTTCTTTGTCTGACCAAGTTAGAGTCTGAAATGCATTTCATATGAAATCTGGGTTTTTTTTTTTTTAATTCATCAGCTTGGCTTCTATGCAAACTTCAGCAGAGATGGGTAATGGGTGGCCCTACATGGTGGAAGTAAAGAGTACCATCAGCTCTTTTACCAACAAATGTCTAAAAATTCAAATTAAAGGATCACTAACTTTTTAATTACATTCTTCTTTTGTAAATTGGTCTAATATTTATCCAGACCAAATGTTGGCATATTGGCCTAATATTTGTCCAGGCCAAGGGTAGGCTAGCTATAAGCATTGCCACTGCTGATGGGAACTGGAACTGGAAATATAACAAAGCAATCTGGCAGGTTTGACAAATGGACTATTACAGACAAACTCTTCCACTTTTTTGGAATCCAGAAGGGGACATGATGACACAGATTCACAAATGTCTGGGGCTTTTCTTTTAGGGAACATACATTTTGGGGAGCTAGCGGGAAAACATGTGCAATTTTAAATTTATTCTATTCTATTTATTTCCTTACAAGCAGTGAAGGGAATAAAACACACCAATAAGTATCCCAGCTGGAAAGATGGTGGGAAGAATCTGAAGGTGTTGGAAATGGACCAGATATACTAGTTAATCTTATTGAAATGGGGTCAGGTAAGGCAGACATGGCATGTGGGTGTTGGACAGTTAAATACATCTTCAGGGATATCAGGCATAAAAGGATAGTAATATCAGGCATCACAAAAGGCAGAAATTGAGCTTCTGAGTGTGTTAGGTGTGAGGTATCATCAGAACGAGCCGTACTATGTGTCTGCACATTTTAATGTGTTTTGATCTGGGTTTTTTATTGTTTAATCTCATTTTACTTTTTGTATCTTGTGGATAGTTAACAATATTTTTTAAAACTGTTGTATGAGCTGCTTTGATAACATCATCATCACCATCATCAGCAACAACACCATAAGGCACTTAGGTATCTGTATCAGGCAGCTGATTTGGGGTGTCATGACGAGGCAGTAAAATGCTGCCCACTTGATTTATTGTTTTTCTATTCTTATTGCCCAAAATAAGGAGGGGTGCTTGTAGGATTTTCTGTCACATGTGCAAAAGTAACTTGGGAAACACTTTGGCTTAGGTGACTGGGAGGCACCATCATTGTGGAAATCCAAATAACATACAGTTATCAACTGAACCTGCCAACATTTGATGAAAGAAGGGGCATTCCTATTTCACATTTGCTGCTCATAGTTTATATCATTAGTGGAATAGTCAGTGGTATTTCAAGGCTGTGATAAAAGGTGAATGGCAAGGTTAATTCATGTTACTCTAGGAGCATTGTGCCTTATAACAGCTTTTGCTACTGTATTTTTCACAGGGGACAAGCTCATCACTTTAAAAACAAACATCTCATAAAAGTGTCAAGATCAAAGAAAGGGAGAAGTGATCACAGGAAGACACATTATATGTACAGATATGCAGATGTTTTCTGCGGAGGTTTTATATGATCTTAAATGTGTGTGCATGTGTGAGACGGGTAATATACAAGATAAAGCTATACCAACTCCTACAGTATATCCGCTCTTGTCAATTAAACCAATGTAGTTGCTAGTTATACCAATGTGTGGTCAAAGAATGAAAGCTTAGAAGTTTCATTCAAATTTGAAAACTAATTGCTTTTTCTCTCCAAATTATTTTCAGTCAGTGAGAAGGAGTGTGTATGCACATGTTATAATGCAGGATGGGGCATATAATGCCCTGCATACAAAGTGAAGTACAGTTTGCAATAATATGCTGACAGAATGGCCAATAGTAAGAGACTGGAAGGCCAAAGGATCTCTACCCATGTTATAATGAATTTAGGCTCCACATTTTTACATCCAAGCAAATTGTGTATTGGCTTATGGCTTAAGTGGGCCTCAGTTTTCTTTATTTCCTTGCAACTGAAGTTTTAGGAGACACACACACCCATACACTCACAAATAAGGTTCTTGCAATCCAGATAGCGATCTTAAGGGTTTTTCCCCCCATTACATACTGCACCCATAGAGGTGTCAGGGGAGGAGTGATAGATAATTTGTATCAGTACCTCTTGATTACCAGTACTGCTTTAACCGTTGCTTAATAGAACAGAGAGCTAACAGAACAGCCTAGAGCAGGCATAAAATAAGCATATGGGAGTTTGTTTGTTTGTTTGTTTGTATAAACTTGATATTTTCATAAAGGGATGCCAAAAGGAATGCTATTTTAAATTACATACAATTTTTAAGTATTAAATTGAGGAAATAGATTATGCCTGTAATTCTGTTCTTTTAAATGTCATTTGAAGGATGCATCATCTTACACATAGACCCACAAAGGTTATCAGACTACTCTGGGGAGTTTAGCACTTAGGAGAAAAGTTTAACCCATGATCTTCCTTAGATTGTAGACCAGTCATGCTTACATACAGGAAGGTTCTATCTAGATAGTTGAAAGCCCAGGGGTATTTTTCCCTATACAAGAGTTGAGAGGTAAAATGGATTATGAGTTTCTTATATAAGAGTTGAGGGGGGAAATGGATTATGAATTCATCATGCTGCTCACTGATAAGTGTATGTTCTGTATGGTAATCTTCATTTTGTTTCTGTAAACCTCATTCTTTTGACCTAAATAAATTCAAATACAATTCCCAAATGGGTGCATCTCCGTACAAGAGATGCCTTCTCTGCCATCTTACCTTATTATACCTTACCACTAACCATGTTGAACTGATAGAATTTAAAGTGGTTTTTTTTAGTCAGAGGAACATGGGAAAAGAAAGAATAACCTTATTAGATGAGAAACATGCCGCTTTTCATTAGGGGGATTAATTTTGGGGGATCTGCCTTCACATCTGTCTCTGTATGAGAAGAGCAACGCCTTCAAGGTCAGATAGATTTACCCAGTGTCTCAAACTAGGATTGAGCTGAGCATGGGGACTGCATTTTTCTTGGATCCACTATTGTTTAATTAGTACTCATCCAAGCTGCCCCTGCGTCAAAGCACCAATTGTCAGCTTGTGCATGGCTCACCAGACTTAGGTCCTGTCTTCATGGACAAATAAACTATCCTCCTCCCTTCCTCTCATCCCCAAGTCTGGTGCAGACAGTCCAGATGACTTCTGTGCATTTCAATCTTATCACAGATTTTAAAAAGTCCCAAGAAACAAATTAATCACTGTATATTACAATGTTTTCTTTTCTTTTTCTGAACAATGGTAGCATATTCATGTATACTCAACCAATAAGTCTAAACATAAGGATTTCCCCCCTATTACATGTGCATGTAAAATGCTATATGTAGTTGAATGAGCTATATTATTTTTATTGACATCTTACAGCTGTAATTATGGCCTGGAAATACTATGGACTTTTTCAGACACGTTTTCCCCCCTTTATGGGCACTGGAAGGAGATGCTTGGGGCAGCGCAAGTCTGAGAAAAAACACATTTTACCACATGCCACAGTGTCCTCAAAATGGCCCCATTCTGTCGCCCGGCACCAAGCCATTCCCATTTAGTGTCGATTAGAAGTCTTATCTGTTCTGGCCATGAACAAACAAAAAGCAAAGACTCTCACACATTTGAGGAAAAACAATCCTTGATGCTACTCTAGCTATGTTGAAGCCTGTCCCAGAAAACATTCTCAAACTGTTTTTGAATTCTGCTTATGTATGATCACTCACAATTATATCAAGCTGTATTTTACTTCTGTATTTTGCAATGTATTCACTTAATTTCTTTTAAATAATAAATACATATTAAAATACTGTCCCAGGTTATCTGGAAAGGCAGCAGAAAAGAAAAAGAGAGAGAAAAGATGCACAACTAAGCTCAATATGCTGAATATGGAGTTTACAAATGAATTTTAGTCATTTTAGAATGCACATCTGACAAGAGAAACTCCTTGGCTTTAAATATACAAGAAATCAATACATTTTATTATTTTTCTGTAAATTAGTGGATAGTGGTGGTGGTTGTTTGCACAATACACCAATTCTTTTATAGTCTTTTAAGAATATTGATGGTATGCATATTGATTTATGAATACAAAGGAACTTTAAAGTAATCATTTTCACAAATACACTCAATTCTCTTATTGATTGAAATTTAAGTTTAATCAACCATTAATAATTATTATCTAAAGTTCAGTAGACTACCATATGAAATTAAGCCTCTTCAAAACATTACTGTACTGCCACAATCTTAGATTTTTAGATACAAATCAAGTTATTTAAGAATATGAGTGTTGGCTCATAGTAATTATTTAGTATGTTTTGTTTTCAAAGAACAAATCCAAAAGAAATCCACAAAAATATCCACCTTTATATCCATGGACAAGCCTCTATTCTCTGTTGTTGGTGTTACTTCTAATTTCCAGTTCTTTGCTATAGTTAAACTTGCTGTTGTTATTAAATACAAGATAGTTCTCCGAAGTTTACTTTCATTCTCTTTCTGAAGTATTGAAGTCATGTTGAGAAGACAGATCTCTGGGTGAAATGAATATTGTATTTTAATAATTTTTGTATGATCATATGTACTTTGGCCCAATGGTTTTTGTTTTTTTTTTTTAATTAAAGGGCAGGTTCACCATACATGTAGCAAAGATCTGGCTTTTTTGTGACATCTCCAGCATCTGATTGCCTAATCTATATATTTGTTCATTCTCACTAACGAATAGTACCACTTATTGGTCATTTTTAAACTGTTCCCTTTTACGATTTGGGAAGTCATGAATCATTATTATTATTATTATTATTATTATTAACCTTTATTTATAAAGCGATGTAAATTTACACAGCGCTGTACATACAATCTTTCTAATTGGATAGTTCCCTGCCCTCAGGCTTACAATCTAAAAAGACACGACACAAAAGGAGAAGGGAAAGGTGGTGGGGAAGGGGCCTCTCTAGTAGGATAATACATATAAAATACATAGCAATACAGGAAATGATTCAAAATGAATCATGTGGTCTTTTCCATACATTTTCCCAATTTTTCAGTGATATTGGGTGACCTAACCCTTTAGGCCATTTTAGCACTTAATCTTTTAAAATACATGTTCCAAATCACTTTCTAGGAATATTTTATAGATCCTGGCAATCTTAACTTTTTCTTATGACCATAGTATCTTGTCCAGATCATTCTTATTATCCTCAAAGCTGACAGATCTCAGGTCTTTCTTGAATTTCTTTCTATTTGTAGGCAGGTGGACTAGTGGATTATCTTGTCCTTTTCAAGCCCCTCTTTTTTCCTTAAAATATAATCACCTCTACTGTCTTTCTTTAATAGATCGTGGGCCCAAAACAGATGGGCAGATGAGAGCAGCTTCCAGATGCTCCAGCGCTGTGGCATTTAGATTACATACCCCTGGAGTGGCCAGAAACCGCTTTGGGGTTGTGCTGGGGCTGCCTGAGGTGGCTCAAATAGGAGCCAATCTTTTCCACTTCTTGCCATGGTCCACTTGGCACAACAGCAGTGGGCACCCTCAGGGCCACAGAATGTTTGCCATGGCACTGTGGTGACTGGGTCAGGAGCAGCTTCTGGCCAGTCCTTCCTGCTTGTCTGTTTCACCCCTTTGTATCTTATTTAGTTTTGCTATATAGATTATATCCTGTTGTATTCTGGGATTTGCAGTTTAAGGAGGGGCATTAAGAATTCTCAGCCAGAAAGCTCTTAGGCCTCACTGAACTACAAAGCTCAGAATGCAACAGGAGGTGGCCAGAGCAGTAAAAGTAGAATAGTAGCATTATAAGAGTGTAGTGCGGTATTCTATTTAGGTCCAAAACACACTGCAGAAATAATCCAGTCTGAGATCGCTTTAACTGCCCTGGCTCAGTGCTAGGGAATTCTGAGAACTGTAGTTTGTAATGGCACCAGAGTTCTCTGACAGAGAAGGCTAAATGTCTCACAAAACTACAGTTTCCAGATTTCCCTAGCACTGAATCAGATCAGTTAAAGGGTTTCTGCAGTGTGTTTTGGACTTTAGATTCTCACCTGCCCCCTCCCAAATAAATCTTGTGTTGAAATCCATTGAGGAGTTCTATGGTAGAATTTTTTTTAATCTGCATCCAAGGTTTTATTAACCTCTTTCTTATAATGTTCATTC
>NC_056526.1:113856973-113904204 GCF_019175285.1 Sceloporus undulatus
CTTGTTAATTTGGCACTTGTTTTACCAAAGGTAGGTGTGCTATCCATATTTTTGATTTGATTCCTCTAAATTCAGCATTTTCTTATTCTCTAATTTCAACCAGCCTTGCAGCCAAGTAAGACCACAGGAATGGTGATATAATTTGAGATCAGGTAGAGCACACCCTCAGCATGGGAGTTTATTTGAGATATTGAAGGTTCAGTTACAAATAAGTCCAATGAAGAAGAAAACTAGTGGGTGTCTAAAGAAACCAAAGTGGATGTACAGAGAACTTTCTGATGAGCTGAGTTTTTAAAAATATATTTTTAAGACATTGAAGAGGCGAAATCACTGAAGAGAAATACAAATGAATAGTTAGTACCTGTAGGGAGAAAGTAAAAAATGTGAAAGTTCAAAATGAGCTCAGGCTTGTTACAGAGAAGGAGCAGGGATTTGGCTATGTCTAAAGCAAACTGAAGAACAATAAAATGATAAGACCAAAGAAGATTACAAAATACTAACAGGGGACAGAGCAAGGGTAGGATTGTTCAACAGATTCTTTGCACCAGTCTTGCCCCAATGAGAAACGGTGCATTCACTGGAGAAAATAGAACAAATGATGATCAGTGGTTGTCTTCTTATTCTTTGCATTAACTATTATAATAGTTCTCTTTGTCCCTGTGTAGAGGTAACTGAATAGTTGCATTCAGTAGTCTGATCCTATTTTTTTCACCTTCTTACTTTTTGCTTCTCACCCTTAAAAGTTAAAGACTTTTATCAGTTGTCCAATAAAGCTTTTTTTTTTTAGCTACAAACAGGACCTGTTACCACTACAATTTTCAGCTAATCACTGATCAGAGTATATGACCCTTGTATATGAAACTGATTCTGATCCTTATTGGAGTGATTTCAGTTGGGATAAAGCGGAGCAAACACAAAAAAACCCGGGTTTTCCTGATAGCAGTTTATTTGCAGTTCTTTTCAGAAGAATCGATTCTGAAGCGTATCCATTAAGTGGGAACGTCAGATCAAAATCGATTCATTCTGAGAGGAGGGACAAATGGCAGAGGGGTATGTACCATTCCTACCCAGAGATGCCACACATGCACCCAGTCCTGCCTTTTTGTTTTGTTTTTTGAATAAAATTAATTGAAAAATTGATAGATTGGTCAAGCAACTACTGTACTTGCAAAGACAAGAAGTTGCTAACCCATTGTGTCAATTTTTTTGATTAATTCAAAAAAAAATGTGTCCCCATCCTTCTCTCTGTCCTCCCTGGCCTTGCCTCCATCCTCCCCAGCCTTCTCTCTGCTCCACCCCAGCCTTACCTCCGTCCTGAATAGCATTGCCTGCATCCTCCCCGGCCTTGCTCTCTGAGGTTCACACTCTCTCAGCCTCCGCCCCACCCCCACCCCAATTTTGCAAGCCGGACTGCCCAGGTTGCCATTGATGTCACATATGATCGATGGGGGAATTTGGAAGAGGCACTACCAGTGGAGACAGCAAGCGTGGCAAAAAAATGCGATTACACAGAGGAAAGAAAAAATTCCCTTTCATAATGAGGACAATGGGCCTTTTGGAATTGCTTTCCAAAACTGAGCAAGAGTGAATCAGGAATCATTTTAAACTGCCAGTGGAAATCACCCTACAGTGGTTTTTTTGCAGTCTTTCCTGATGATGTTCCTGATTTTGGTCCACATAACTATCTGAGGTGATCATACTTGGACTATATCATGAGATAACATAAATCATTAGGAAATATTATAATAGTTGCTAAAGGTGAAAAAAATAGGAAAAGAGGAAGATGGATCAATTCAATCAAGGAACCCGTGACCCTGAGTCTACAAGCCTTGAGAAACATCCAACAACAGTCTTATGGTCTTAAGGTCTCTCATTCATAGGGTTTTTATACCTAAAAGCTCATTTGATGAAAATTAACCATAACATAATTCCAGAATCATGTTTAAAACCAAAATATGAGGGAAAGTTTTGTTGCATAAAACTCTAAAAAATAAGTGTTTCAAGATGTAAATATCTATTGCATTATCGATCTGTTCACATATTTAGCTTCAAGTCATCTGGAAATGAGCAGGTATATGAAGGACATTCAAAAAGGTTCTTATCAAAAAGGGAAAGACTGTTTCAATATATTGAAACAGCCTGTCAGTAAAACCTCTTTAAAACTATTTGCCCCAGTGAAAGACTAAGGGAAGGAATACTTTGTCCCCTACAATTAGAATTTCTATAACTGGAACACAAAGATACTCTTTTCCTTTTTCAAAATGGACACATATAATAAACACAGAAAGGGAATCTCATAGAGGAAAAAACTGCAAACAACCCACATGGTGCTTCTGATCTGTGAAGGTCCATGCAACAAGGCAGAAGTTACTGTAATTCTGCACAACTGATATAATTTGCTCAATGCATACATATTGTACAAAGGCAATTCTCATAAAGGCAGTGCTTGCAGAAAAGCTCACCATTGTTTATGTAAAGATAAAAATATTTGCAGTTTCCTGTTTTCATGCATGAGCACAAGGCATGTTAATATTTACTGTATATTCTGAGAGTTAAGCACATTGATAGATGAACTTACATTTATAAAGATGCACAGTGAGCAGACCTGTGTGTGTTTTCTGTTTAGTTCTTTTAAAACAAACAAACAAACAAAACCCATGTCACTGTAGAACATCCCTCATTTTAACTTTTAGACATACTGGTTGTAAAATGCAGTATGTGACTTTCTCCAAGAAGCGTGAAATCAAGTTCCAGTTTTGCAATCTAACATTTCCCTCCCTTGAGCAGCAAGCACTGAGTGAGTGATGCATGGTCAGCAGCACACTGTTATATTGTATTTGTTATATTGGTTTGTTTGTTCATTTTATTTTGCAAGCAAGACTGTTTAGACATTTGGGAGAAAAGGACATTTTCAGAACAATAATATAAAGAGGGAAGTAAAATCTGAGTTTTGTTTATTAAAATATTAAAAGGGAAAAGTATAAGAGTAAATCTATCCTGATTCATATCTATATTTAAGTACCTGATGCTTGAAGTATGCACAAACTGGGAGCCACCAAGTCTACCAACCACTATGTGCATTACTCAGCAACAGGCTTAATAAACTGTCTGGATTTGCTACTTACAATATGAAATATATTGTATTGATAGATGCTATGAAACATTTGTCTGGACATCTTTCTTAATGATTTATCTAAGAAGTGTTGACCTTTCTTTTCATGCCACTTTAAAAAGGGTGAGAAAATTCCTACCTGGCCCCTAAGTGACCAAGAAAGTTCATACTGTCCTTAGGGTGGGAGGACAAGCCACTTCGTATGGGTGTGGCATCTTGCCACAACATTAGTCCTGCTTGAAACTGAGGAAGTTAGGGAACCACAGTTTTCTCCCTATAATTGGCCTTCTCCCTTCTTCATTTCATTTAAAAGCACAACAAAAGATTTCAAGCTTTTTGAAGATGACAGAACTGAGCAGTAGAACTGCAGCATCAGTGCATAGCAGCTGAATTTAAAAGCTTGCAAATATATATATTTTAAAAAACTCATCCACCTATCTTTTCCTGTGTTAGAGATAAAATGGAAACATGTAATCAACATCACTATATGGTGGTTAGTATGCAAAGTGATCTTGCAGCACCTTTGAGACTAACTGAAAGATAGAAGTTGGTAGCATGAGCCTTTGTAGACTTGAGTCTCATCCTTAGATTGGAAAGCCCAGGGACAGACCTACATAGTAGTCTCTGTGTGAGAATGTCTATAGGAATGCAAAACTTTCTGAGTGTGGAGATGAAGCGATAAGTTCAATTTTAACTATGGTTGTTGCTGGACAAGGCAGGAGGAGGGATGTTGCCTGAAGTGAAGGTTACTATATAACTATATGAATGAGTATGGGGATGTAGTGTGAGAGCCAAAAAGAAGATGTGATGATGTGACCAAGAGAGCCTCCATAGGTCTAGGAGATTAACTGGTATTACAATGTGTGTACCTCTCCATTGACACCCCCGTGTCATGGGGGAGAGGCTTGCGTACCCTAATGAAATTGTGAGCTATGTGGCTGTGGTATAATAGGGCCTCCCATGCCAGACAGGTCACAGGAGGGCAGGATGGGCTCTCTAGCCTTATGGCAACCATCCTAGGAGAAGAAAAACTCTAATCCCTAACCTGTGCAGATGGTGCCCGTCTAACCCTGTAAGGTCAACCATCTAAGAGAAGGAAACTCTAATCAAACCTACGACCTGAGGACCTCGCTGCCACCGTCCATGCTTGTCAAGGCCTCAGCAGATGAACCTCTGGTTTAAAGGGTGAGGGTAGTTCTGTGCATGCTGAGCTCCACCAGAAAAACCCATTGCACAGGCTTGAAGGATATATCCAACTTCCGAAAAAGCCCTATAGTGATAGGCGAGGGATGAAACGGCATGTGTAAAGATGCACTGGAAGCTGCAGACCCAACCCTGCATGCAGGTGGTTCAGGACTTTGGTTGCTTGAGACTGACCCGGGGGATGACAGTCTTGTTCGGCAGCATCCTGAATGACCAAGCAGCCTTTTTTAAGGAGAGCACTGCTTGGTCCATATGGAGAGGGGCCTAGAAAAGGTGACCTAACAAAAGCTCATCCCCTTCTACCTGGTTGGCTAGCTGTGGCCAACGGGCATCTTCTGATGCAGTCAAAAACAATGTGTGTAGTATGCCAAGAAACTATTATCTCTGTTCAACCCACTGGTGATGGACAGCAGTTTGTGGATACACTCCAACTCTGCCATCTCTTTTTCCAGTCTTCCTTTGTAGTCTTTTTGTCTAAGGTTTCCTGTTCTGAGGTTCAAGGTGGAATGACCAGGAAGATCGAATTATTCTGCAATCACCTTTTTGTATATTCCTATTCCTAATGTCTGATTCATAAGGTGGTTAGTGAAACTATATACTGTATTTTCTGACATATAAGACTACTTTTTAACCCAAGAAAATCTTCTCAAAAGTCGGTGGTCGCCTTATATGCCGGGTGTTGTCTTATAGGGCAGGTGCTGAAACTTCTGAGCCGGACTGAAGAATCTGGTCTCCGCATATGGTGGGGGGAGCTCAAAAACGGCCGTGGCCACATCCCCACCGTATGCGACGATCGTATGAAAGCAGCTACCACCCTGATAGTCTTGGAGACAGGGAGGGCTGGGCAGGCAGGGAGAGCTGACCAATCCAAGCAGGCTTTGTATACAACAAAGTTTCCTGCTAAGTACCTGCATGTCATTTGAATTAAAATTACTACCATATTGAAATCAAATCTGATGGTTTTTTAATTTTTATTTGGTGTGCGTTGGAAGAGGGGTAGTCTTATACGGCGAGTATATCCCAAACTCTATATTTTAACTGGAAAAGTTGGGGGTTGTCTTATACGCCCAGTCATCTTATACGCCGGAAAATACGGTAATCTGTTTGTGAAACAGGTCATCCTTCAAAACAAGCAGTCATCTTATAAATATGTGCAGATAATACTTCTAAGAGCTTAATGCTACATCTGTGCTGTCAACTCCTTTTTTTCCTGTCCGCACAAGTCTCTCCCATAGTCCATCTTCCAGTTTCCAGTCCTGTTCACTAATTGGCTGTTACTCACTCCACCCATCTTTCTGTTCTATCCTATGATGACAAAGTCCTTGAAATACAAGCTCAGGAATTGTATGAACCTTTGTCATACACTTCCTTCAGTTTGTGGTGCTTTGATGTTTAAAACAATAAAATATAATATAAGCTATTCAGAGGACAGGCTAGTGAACACGTATTGTCCACCCAATACTTTCTTTGTCCTGAGAATGCAGTCAAAAAAGTGAGGAGTAGTCTTACTAATCAGTCTAGCTGGAAACATTTCTGTTGCAACTGCAGATTATTAGAAACAGAGACTCAAATAGGTTTTAAATGTATAATGTTCTCTGATAAGGAATTGCTGAAGCATTAAATTTCTGAAGGAACCTTGTTCTTCAGATTTGCAGGGGTGTTTTAGATAGAAATGAAAAATCAAAGAATTGTTTGTTGTAAATTACTTCAAGTTAGAAAAGAAAAAGCAAAGTAGGACAAGGCAACAGACGGGATGAAAGATTGATTGCTGGAAGGTCCATTTATCTTGATTTGGTAAAATTTGCTGTTGGAAGCTTTTTAAAAAAGTATTGAATTGAATCTAAGTTAACCCTGAATCTAAGTTATCTCTGTGGGTGTTTCTGGAGGAATTTCTTCACCGTGAACCATCTTGAGTCCAGTGACTCAAGTAGAACTAATCTTCATTGATTTTAGACAGAATCTCTCCCATTAGACAAAACTTTGGTCAGCACATATAGAGGTGGAAGGTTACTATGAGGCCTGTCACAGAAGAAACCAAACTATTTCCTACATTTCCTTTACAGATCTACCTTTCCTTTTGAGAGCCAGCATGATATAGTGGTTTGAATGTTGGACTATGACTCTGTAGAACAGGGTTTGATTTATGGCTTCAAACCCACTGGGTGACCTTTATCAAGTCACATGCCCTTAGTGTCAGGGGAAGGCAGTGACAAACCTCTGAACAAATTTTGCCAAGAAAACCCCATTATAGGTTTGCCTTAGGGTCATCATAAGTTGGAAATGACTTGAAGGCACACAATGACAACAACAACAAGCAGCTTTCCTTTAGAGAGATTTGCAAGGAGTCAGCCTAGAGACATTCATGAACTTCATTTAATGGGTTGGATGCAGAATCTGCCTCCCACAAATGGTAACTATCCATAGAGACTTCTGATTCTGTCGATTGCATCTATCTTCTTTTCTCCCAGTGGGGTCATCTTCTATGTGAAGTTGCAGCTGGAATGCTCCAGCTTTTGGGAAGAGGGTTGTGTAATCAATTCCAACTCCACCTTTGTCTGTTATTCTGGTGCATCCCTACAATGGATCATGAATCACATTTTTTCTGACTCCTGGTGGATATTGGCAACAATAAAACAATTTTTCTACTATAGGTTTGAGGCACATGAGATTTTTTTCCCTACAATGACAGAAAACTGCACAGTTTAGTTATTAAGGGTGTTGTTCAGACCAGCCTGAAAGGCTAGCCAGGGGATGAAGACAGGGCATCACATCCACATGATGCACGTCCCAACTCCTCCCCAGGGTGCCATGATGCCACATGCCACTCCATACAGCACACAGCATAACAGCGCTCTTCTGGTGCTGCATCCATATAACGCAGTGCCAAAGGAGCGCTGCCAAGCCATGGCAATGCTGCTGTGGCATCCTTTCCAGGGTACAAAAAGGAGCCATTTTTTGTGGCTCCTTTTTGCACCCTGGAAAGGCTGGATCAGAGCCGTGATATGTGGTTGCCACGGCCCTGATCCAGCATGAAAAGGGGCAGCTGTAGACTGCCCCTTTGGGGTGGTCTGTCGAACCCCTTAGTTTTCTTGAAACTGCACAGCCTTCAGTACAGAAAATGAAAATTGTGCAGACTTCCTCATGCAAAACAAATTTTACAATGTCTAAACCAGCACAGATTGCAACTTCAGTCAGCTCAAGTTTCTTTAACTGCCATTTAGCATTTGGATTGTGCCATATACAAACTGGCAAAGGTGGTGCATGAAAAGATCGTTAATGAGTTTTTTTACAATAAAGTTTCACCATTTCTCAAAATGGAGAGCTTCTCAAACTCCTGCTCAGTTTTCAAAAACTATGCAGTTTGTGTTGTACCAGGAACAATGACTACAACAAAAGGTTCCTGCAAGTTTTGGAAACTTTTAACATGACATTTTCCTTCCTGCATAGATTTCCCATGGGATTTGGATTTCCAAATCTGACTCCATTTGGGGAATTTCCTTTCCATCTCTAGTCCCCAGTACTCCAAAACAAATGGGAAAGACCTAGGAGATTAAAGAGAAGTAAGAATCAACCAAGGTGTGCTTATACACTTGTGGAACTACTTCATTAGACAATGGTACTAGGAATATGTATCTATAACACCAACAATTTGACATCCTTTCTTTCTCACTTTGATGTCCAGTCCATTTCCATCTCCTTATCTATATATATATATATGACAAGATATGTTCCTTTCTTTCATTTCCTCCTCAAATATGGACATGCGCCCTGGTGGCGCAGTGGGTAAATGCCTGTACTGCAGCCATTCACTCGAAACCACAAGGTTGCGAGTTCAAGACCAGCAAAAGGGCCCAAGCTCGACTCAGGCTTGCATCCTTCCGAGGTCGCTAAAATGAGTACCCAGACTGTTGGGGGGCAAATTAGCTTACTTGCTAATTAGCTTACTTGCTGTTCACCGCTATGATCTTTGGAATAGCGGTATATAAATAAAACAATTATTATTATTATTATTATGTTTGTGCATACATTTAAAATGTACACATTATTCAAGTACATCCATCCTCCTTGATAAACACATGCTGAGCTATGTTTTGTACACAAATTAAACATGAATGGTATTCTTCATGCATCTTTCAAATGTGCATCTTTTAAACATCTTCAACCATAGCCATCTATCCACAGGTACGGTCAGTTTCCATATGTGGAATGGAGAAGAGGAAAACCACCATATTGTTTTCACAATACAAATATTATGGGGCTAACACTAGTTAGGTTCCATAACAATACCATCTCATAGGATATTTTGGAATGTGTATGTACAGGCACAGAAGTGGCTTTCAATATATAATTCTGAAGTGAGAGATAACATTAAGGTGCAGTCTTTTACAATGAGAAATGGAAGAGAATTTGTTGAATGTGGAAGTTTTCATGGAAATAGCCTTTGTCATCTCTCAAGAATCATGAAAAGAAGTGCATCTCACCTCAAAAATATGTGTTCTAAAGTCTGATCAAGCATTCTAGAGAATATTCTGGAGATCACACGAAACAGTGCTCACATTTATAAATGCACAACACTCAGTAATGCACATTTCATGCTTTACTGAATGGGGGAAAAGATGAATATGTTAAATAATATGTACAAAAATTGTGCACATTAGAAAAAATATATAAAATATGCATGGATTTCTGTGTGCATGAAAACAAAATCTCATAACCTTGTACAAAAGAAGAATGGGGAAAATGCAAGTGAGATTGAGAGAAACGCAATGAAACTGAGACAGAAATTTTCGCATCAGTGTTTACAGTTTGGATTCCTGCCCACTCATTTTTCCTTCTCTCATGACAGGATCTGTGGAAAAATCATAATCTTTCCCTGGATTTAAATTTCCTAGGATTGTTATAAAACGAGTTTGGCTCTCCATAATATGCTAGCTGGCCACCCTGCTTTAGGGCATACTGCTTGCTTTTGTAGGTTTATGGAAAGTTTCAAGGAAATGCCAAAATGGCCTTATGCCATCTGATTACCTGCAGAGCTCGCCTTGTTCTTATGGCCACAGAGGAGCCCATTATGCCTTCAAATAAATTGAAATGAAATATGAAATCTCAGTTCGCAAGCACTGGTAAGTTCTTTGAATTACTTATTTACATTTTCATTCCTCACAGACTCTGTAATCTTTCTGTGGGGATGAAATAATTTTAAGTGAATAAATGGAGTATCTTTTTCATGTTACAGTTTACACTGAAATATTTTGATAATTAGAGTTCCAAGGGATGATTTCCTAAATTTATGAACTCCATTACCATGTTATGTACATTTTAATTTACTGCTTGAATTAGTAGTCCACATTATTGTCATTGCTTTTTTTTTTTAAAGACAAAACATATAGAATTACGAAGAGTAAGAGTTTGGCTAAGCATTTTTGTTAGCCCTGAAGCAATCCCAATAGTTTTATTGTCTTAATCAACTTAATCAACTCTTTTTATTACTCTTTTGAGCTGGCTGTTTTGAACACATACTGGGGTGTTAGTTCATTGCTGCCAAATTAAAAATGATAATTTTCATGCGTGAAATAATTGCATGGACTAATGACCAAATTTGTACATAATTTTGTCACTGCCGCAGCAGGTGGTAGAACAATTAGACACTATGGTATAATATATTCTCAGAACCAGCTACATTTGTAATGAATTCTATTTTTAAAAGATCAAATCTGCAAGTATATATCAATGGTACAATATTTTTCTGCAGTTTTGTTTTTAAAAAATATCTAACATTCCAGTTCCTAGGACAATATTCTCCGCTCTTTTTGATGTATTTCCTCAAATGCCTTTGAAGGAATGATGCATGTAAAGTTGCGAATGTAATACATAGACATCTCAAATCTAAGATTCTAGCAACCCAGTCTATAAACTGTAGTGGAAAACTGGTAAATCTGGGGATCGGCTTCTGTCATAGGATACTCTACATGCCACAATGACTACGAAAAAATGGGTGTGTTGAGGGGAGATGAAGGAAAAGTGGTTGGATGTCAGACTTTTCCTCTCCTCACTGACATGGCTGATCATTTATTTAGATGCTACCATACAACTGGGGTTTTGTGTTCATCAGTTGTCAAGTTACCAAAATCAACTAGTATCACAACACATGATCCTATAAAATCTGTGTCTCAGCCTGTTATGAAGGAGGTCCCAGGGATAACATTCCAACATTTCTGTACTTGTTGAGTGCTAGCCTTGCTTCTAGATTGCCAATTCTGAGGGGTGTGATATAAATATAGGAGCCAGCATGGTGTAGCACGGTTTGAGCATTAGACTATGACTCTAGGCACCAAGGTATGAATCCCATCTCTGAAATATAAACCCACTGGGTAACCATGGGCAAGTCACACTCTCTCAGTCTCAGAGGATGGCAATGGCAAATCCCCTCTGAAGAAACTTGTCAAGAAAACTCCATGATCAGTTTGCCTAACAGTCACAGTCAGAAATGAATTGAAGACACACAACAACAGCAACAATATAAATATGAAATGCAGTACTATCAAAAGTTCCACACTCTCAAACATAGGTTTACCAGAATCGCCATGTTTCCACCCTCAAACATAAATATCCAAGCAGGCTCAGTTCTATTGGGGCTGTGGTGTCCAGTAGGGATGTAGCCAAGGGGGGGGGTCCTTGGGGTCTGGACCCCCCCTTCCGTTAGATAAAATGAATGGTGCATGTCGCTGTACCACCGCACCCAAGCTCCATTATAATGGTGGCACTTAGTCTGCCCCCCCCTTCGCAAAATTCTGGCTACATTCCTGTGTCCAGTACTCACCCAAGTGCCTCTTTGGTCAGATGCAGCATTTGAAGATTGCAAAATGCAGTCATCAAGAAATTTCCCCACCCCATATAGACTACAAAGTCTTGCACTACTGGTAGGTCTTATGATGGTATTACTATTGTGAGGTCTCCACTGAACTTTATACTGGTTTGTGCACATCTTGTGAGCTCTTGCTGGCAGGACAACATAAACTGCATCACCGCTGATGCTTTTTGGGTTCCCCAGGCAATTACTGATTACTTTTAGTAATTTTTACATGTCATTAAAGGATTTGTTTACTTTCCTGGGAATGCACCATTGGTTGTTAGTTAGTTGTTGTTGCTATATTATTGATCTATATGAGGTTAAATCTGCATATCATCCTGAGTTGCTTTCTAAGTTGGTTCAAACATTGTTTTCACTATTCTTACAAAAACAGTGTGATGTGGCAGATAAAAAGACCAATGCAATTTTAGGCTTCATCAATAAAAGTATAGTGTCTCGATCAAGGGCAGTAATAGTGCCATTGTATTCAGCTTTGGTCAGGCCCCACCTGGAATACTGTGTACAGTTCTGGGCACCACAATTCAAAAAGGATGTGGAGAAACTGGAGCATGTCCAAAGGAGGGTGATAAAATGATGAAGGGTCTGGAAACCATGCCCTATGAGGAACGACTTAGGGAGCTGGGGCTCTTTAGTCTGGAGAAGAGAAGGTTAAGAGGTGATGTCATAGCCCTGTTTAAATATTTGAAGGGATGTCATATTGAGAAGGGAGCAAGCTTGTTTTCTCCTGCTCCAGAGACTAGAACACAGAACAATGGATGTGAACTGCAGGAAAAGAGATTCCACTTCAACATAGGAGGAACTTCCTAACAGTAAGGGCTGTTCAACAGTGGAACACATTCCCTCGGAGTGTGGTGGAGTCTCCTTCCTTAGAGGTCTTTAAACAGAAGCTGGATGGCCATCTGTCAGGGATGCTTTGATTGAGAGCTCCTGCATGGCAGGGCGTTGGACTGGATGGCCCTTGTAGTCTCTTCCAAATCTATGATTCTATGATTTTAAAAAAGGATGAAGCCAAAAATTGTTTCAAGTTATCACACCTATAGATAATTGAGATGAGTGAATTGAACTCAGTATCCCAAAAGAAAAAAGAAAAAGGAAAAAATAAAGGGAGTGCAGAAGGGCATCAAAGGTGGGAGGGATCTCCTTATACAGGCAATTTGCCAAATTAGGGTAACTGCATGAACTGGTGCATTATTCATTGAACCCTTCCATGAGGCTACAATTTGCCACAGTTCATCCTGGGCTTTAGGCAGAAGGGACAGGCTGTTCCAGCAGATTAGAGACAAGGCAGATGGAAGGGAGGACAGACCTAGCAATTTTGGATTTCATCTATGTATCTATCTATCATCTATCTATCTATCTATCTATTATTTATATTATGGTTATTGTGCAAATAAAGTTGTAACCGGTTTTACATTCAACCCAGGTGTCTTAATCTTTCTTGGAGCAATCATCTCAGTTCCAAACACAGTTGTGTGTTTCTCATAAATCCCAAACCATACACACCACAAGACAGGTGAGAGGGAAAATGTCTATCAAATAGAAGAAACCTAAGACTTTAGAATCCAAATGGAGGTAATTTGCAACTAAAATGTTATGCTTACTCCAGAGATATTAGATCTCTTCACTCACTTTCACTTCCTTGGATGGTCTTGTAATATACAAATATGTGGTCACACATATTCATATATTATTTGTGTATTAAATATTATACAAATATACAAAAATTAAATATTATACAAATATTCAACATATTCGTCAGTTTGTTCCCTTCAAAATTCACCAGCTGTTTCTCTTCAAAAGGATCTATCCAAGTGCCTTTGAGCATCATTTCACTTTGGATGGAGAACTAGTGGCTACAGTAATTCCTTCACATTTTGTTTTCTTCACAAGAAACCACAGTTTTTCTTTGAGCTATAGGTATACAGGTGGGAAATATGATCTGCATCCATTTCTCCAAAACCAACAGTGGAACAACATTTTGGTTCTTCCCTCAAACTTTCTTGGGTATTAAAGAGACCCTTAACTCAAGGCTATATTCATAGATATAATACTTTAATTCCTTTAAAGTTGGATGAAAGCCTAGTGTAATGGAATGTGATACCTATATCTATCAAAAGTGTTTGCATGGATTCCTTTAACATCTTTATTACATCTAGCATTACACCTGTTTAAGATCCATAACATGAAGTCCAGTCCCCAGGAATAGCCTCAGTTGCTCTTGACAAGATATTTCCCTGTAAATTTGCTATTGTAGACACACAGCTGAGGTGTTCAGCCGCTTACAATTTTTTTCCTCCCACATAAATGCAAGGATGGATGCCCGAGGCAATGTCAATGCAGGTTCTTCGAACTTCAAAGGCTCTGTGAACGAGGCTTGCTCCATTTTTGCTATCTAGAATTGGCCTATGCTTGGGGAGCAATTAAAATTAAATAGCTGCTGAACTGCTAAAAGTGTAGATTGGCCGCTTTGGGCATAAGCTGACTCGAAAGTCCCCTGTCTAATCCACACCTTCTTGTCAGTGAAGAAAGAAATCCAATAAAAAATAGAATCAATTTTAAAATATTAAATAGCAGAAAGTGTATAAGCCTTGAACACAAGTGCCAGGCACAAGGTGCCTGATGAAAGACAATGTCTCTGCATCTAAAGATGGCTTTCATTTTTATGTAGATGTCTTCATTCCTAGAGGAAACTGACACTGGCCTACACTGTTCATTGACCAGACCATGGATTATTCACATCTGTGCTTCTTTTTTTTAACACAGGGTGCCCACTGAAATAACTAGAGAATTTGTTACTGAAACAAAAGTGAAAACAGACTTCTCCTATTTCTTGATACTAATGCAATAATGATTTCCTTGCTTCATATTATAGTCATTGTATCACCCTGAACACATCTCATCTTGTCTGATTGTAGAAGCTAAAATGCAATTGTAATAGCTCCCTGACTGTAAAATTCCTTCTGGAGGAAGGCCAGTCTGGCTGCATCCCTTCTGAGTTTCTGATGAGCAGTGAAAACTGTAATGTTTCATGTGAATGCTGGCTTTTAAAATTTGGAGTCTCTGCTCTGTTTATTTTAAAAACTGTGTGCCTGGTTTTGGAACTGTATTTTTTTAAAGAGGCATTTGGATTATTTTAATAAATTTTTAGTTATTTGCTGCTTTGAGGTTGTTGTTTTTAAATCAGTTGTGCCTCACTTCACCAACAATCCATGGCCCAAGTGATCAATAAATACCTTGAATAAATAAATAAATAATAAACAGGGTGAAGCCTGGTTAGCAATTTTATGTGACCATTAGGGGATAATCAGAGTTGACCATATCAGGTTTGGTGGATCAATGGTCAAATGCAGTATAGCTATGGTCAAATGCAGTATAGCTGTCCCATGTGATTATTAGGAATGGTGTGGGAAATGCTTTATACTGGAATTTTTTGATGATGCCTAAGCCTTTAGTATGGTTCAAACATCAGAAATCACACTGCCTCTGCCCATGTTCTCAGAGTCAAGCAGAAAAACAAGACAACTTAAAAATAAGAAAAAAGGGTGCCTTTCCATTTGTACTATAAGAAGCAATAAGATCATTTCCAAATGTGTAATCCTATGAATAAAAGGGAAGGAGAATCAATCAAAACAAAGTCAGGATAGAAACAGCTAGAACACTCTAGTACACCAGCTTTGGACCTGAGGGTGGCCACAGTCCCAAACAGGCTGTCAAAAGGAATGGTAAGAAACAATTCCTTTTTTAGTGGGGTTTGAGCAGCATTGGGTAGTCTTATGTAGCCTCCATGTAATTTTGAGGCATGTGTCACATATAGGCCCCACTTCTGGATTAGCCCTACAGCAGCCCTTTTGATACATCTTTTTGAGGTCTTAGGGGCTCAACAGATGGGCAGCTCTGTGCCACCCATCTTTGCCCTGAGTCGGTGCTGCAGCAGCCACACACTGCCTAGAGTGGCTTCTTTTTTGCAGCGCTGCAAACAGGAAAGGGCACTGCTATGATGCCACTTCCTGCCTGCAATGTGCGGATGCTGTACTGTGCTTGTGTCATCATGGCGGCCCCTGTGTGGACCAGAGGCCACCATGATGGTGCCACCACCACATGCTAGGGTTTGGGAGCATGCAATTGCTGTGCACTCCCGAGCCCTAGTTTCAACCCGGTTTGGCGCTTCCCACCCATCTGTACCTGGCCTTAGTTTTCCCCCAAACTATGTTGGAATAATAGTACTGTGTGCCTGCTTCAAACGCAGGTGCGCCATACGCAGCTTCCAGTTTACACGGAAGCCACTCTGTAATAGTCTCTATGGCATGTGTGGCCACTACACGCGGCTGCCACACTGCCGCATGCACAAGCCCCATTCATTATAATGGGGCTTGATCATAGGCGGAATTCACCTTACGTGGGGGGGGTTGTTTCTGGAATGGATCCCCCTTGTAAGGTGAGGTTCCACTGTATAATATGGCTGAATACATTTGCAAGTTCAAATTAAGGTAGACTAGATGCTGAATTGTAATGTGGTATTTATGTAATCCAGTTAATTCAATTTTCTACTTCTTTTGAGACTACCACTGGAAGTTGAACCTTAAACAACACATTCTGTTTACATGTTCCTCTGACAGAATCAAGGAGGAATAATAAATTCTGACACAGATGGAGTTGCTAGACATCAAAACCTGGACCCTCTTCTCCAGCACTCTGCATGAAGAAGAAGAATCCCAAGACGAGAGTGCTACCTTGAATATTCTGTGTGTGTATTAATATTTTAGACTTGGTGGATTTTTCTTTAATATAAGTGGCATACTTTGTGCAAGTGTGTTTTATGCTTAATGTATATGTTTAATGATATCACCTGGGCTGCCCCTTGTAATGTCATCCTTCAAATATTGGTAGCTTCCATTTCCGACAACATCACAAAAGTTGTACTAGGTCTCAGGCTTTGGCCCTGAAACCTCGGGGCCTGGCACAGTCTTGACCTGGCAACTTTAGACTCAGATCATGGTTTCAAACTGAATTTTCCTGGTTCAGAATAGGAAGTTGTCCAGAGTGTAATGTGCACATTGAACTCCAAAATCAATTCCTTCACATGCGTAGGCTCAGAACGTACAGTAAAAATGTTGAATATGTGTTTGTCAGGGTAATTTGGAGGCACATGTCCAAAGGAATACTCAGTGAAGAAGGACTTTTGGTAAACTATTAAGCAAACTGCACAAAGACTAAAACACTATTTTATTTCCACTTTTCTTTTTGCCCAAGTCCTGGACACTAATCACAGTTTATGACTGTACTCTGCAAATTCATTACAAATTAAGCTTCAGACATCAAGGAACAAGAGGTGCTAAAATTTAGGGAGATGGGAACTATACAATTTCTGTGTTGCTTATGTGAACAAGTATGTCAAAGCTCCACAACTCAGGAACTACATCTTATGTAGAGGCCATTTGTGTCCTATATTCTTTTCCTTAAAATTTGTGTTTTTGAGGACATTTTCTAAAAGATTTATACTGATGACATAATGTATAATTGTTGATTTGTTTGACTGGAAGTTTTCATGGAGGGGAAAAAACTAGCAAACAACATATTATTTGACTTGATATTGTTGTTGTTTTTAAAATAAATTTTGAAAGTTCTCTCCTCAGTATAATCTATCTGATTTCATGTTTACTGGCTGCTTTCTCAGCCCTGCCACAATCCTCAATAGAAAGGGAAAAATTTAGACTTGAACTTCACACTGACCCTTTGGGGAGAAAGTTCAGCGAGAACAAAGTTTCAGGCACTTGATATCTGTGCTTGGGTTCCAATTCTGTAAATAAAGGCTCCTGTTTGAGTGAAATTTTGTAGTACAGCAATGAGAACTGTCATGTCTTGACATATTTGACTAGTCTGAATGAGCCCATAGTTGGCTTAGAAAGCTGCCTGTTATCAGACTGCAACATGACTATGATGAGGCTGCCTGTCAGAATCATCCTCCATTGCTTCCTCTGCCATGTTAAAGTTAAGTCTGCTTAGCCATGCTGTAGCTATGTTGGGTTCTTGAATGTGAGAAGAGAGAGGTGAGAAGCTGCTGGAGATTGTTGTGTGTGAACTAAGGTCATATCACTGCCTAGCACTCCATGGGAATGGAATGCAGAAGGGGAGGAGGTGAATTTGAAGACAGCATAGAAGTGAAACTTAGCTTGTTAACTCAGACAATGCTGATTTTCCCAATAAACTCTTTCTGGTTTCACCCAAGAAATGTGTTCATTGAGCACCCTATTTGAATTATATCACTTAGTACAATTTCATCCTTAGCAACCTAAGGACTTTATCACATGGGGAAAATCAGGGGAAAGTGGGGGCTTAAATGGAAAATCATGCAATTGTGGTAAATGTTTTCACACAACGTCATGATTAAAAAGGACTTATCTAGGCAATAACCAGGTAATAACCAGCAACAAATAATTCATGGAATTTCCCCATGAATGATTTGTTGTTCGCTATTACCTGGTTATTGCCCAGATAAGTCCTGTTTAATCATGACATCATGTCAAAATCTCACACAATTTTCATGGGATAATATCCACTTAAGCCCCGACTTTTATCCCTATTTTCCCCCATGTGATAAAATCCTAAGTTGTTTTGTTTATGGTTTATTTTTGCAGATATAGCTATAGACACTGTTTGGTTTAAAAAAAAAAACATTTCAAAAGCAGTGTTGGTGAGAATAACTTTTAGAGCAGCAAAAGTAAGACAAAAAGTGTACTTGATAATAAAAATAGCATCAATAGCAGCAACAACAACAGTTAGGGGGGAAAAACATTTATCCCTTATTGTATTCATTCTGTGTATCTTTAATTTGAAGTGCAAACACACACATGCATACATATACTGACTCGTTAATTGTTTCTAGTCTTGACACATTGATGAGGAAGTTTCAAAATAACTTGATGACTCTACAGGAAAAAGTGGCTATTATGCTGTTCATGACAACACTACTGACATATTCTTGTCTTGATAACTGCCCAATTAACTCCTATCAGAATCACCCCTTTTCTGTGACATGATCACAGTGGGGTGCAGAATGCTTTCCTTCCGCATCCTCTTCGCTCCTTCAGTCAGACTGGATGCAATATCTATTGAGTGATACACTTCAGCCAAAATCAATGGTTTACTTCTGTCATTTTATTAATGTGTCAATTTCTTGTTGTTTGCTCATACAGTCCAAGGGTGTGTATCATAGGCTATGCTTCACTAAACAACCTGTGTAGCACCAGTATATCATCCTGTTGGGCTGTCAGTCTTTGTTCTTTTCATCTCCTTGAGTGTGCTGACAAAAATGGTATGTTCACATCTTGATGTGTGGAAACTACAACTAGTATTCTTGTTTTCCACAAGACAATGATATCCCTCAAGAGGGGTTGGAGGAGGTTACTCAGCTGATATTCAGCTCTTATCTGTCTGTGAGCCAGACTTGTTGAGGATAGGAACATGTTTGATTCTGCCAGCTTGTCAGATTGCTCTCTTCTGGACCATATTTTCTCCGATGATGTTTTCATCATTTTCTGCTGATTAGACTGCTTATAGAAACATTTTCATACTTTCTGGCTGCTTTTTGACAGCAATCCTAATAAAGCATCTATGTTGCAAGAGTGATAATGAATGTTTCTTCTTTTCCCTTGCCAATCTCTCTCTCTCCCACTCTCCCCCTCTCTTTTGTTACCAAGAAGGATTATTTCTAATAATAAAAAACCTTTTAACAACCTTCCCAATTCCCCTTAATTGCCATGACTGTGATCTTTATCTGCTGCAGACACATTTGTTCATAAAAAGATGATGACTCTCATATGAAGTGATGACTTGCCTGTAAGACTGGATTCCCACATATACAATACTGTCTCTCTCTCTCTCTCTGGCTTTGCTTCGTGAATGAAGATTCAGGAAGAATTCATCAAGCGCTTTGTACAAGTGCATTGGTGACTAAAAAAGCCAATTTGGGATAAACAGGTCCGGTTGCAGAAAGCACAGCAGAAAGTCTCCTTGGGTGATGTTTCCAGGTTGCGGTTCTTTCTGATTTGTCGTTTCTCTTCGAGGCTCGTTCGGCGTGAGCTTTCGAAGATGGCTGCAGTGTCATGGATAGTGTGTCTCCATGCCTCCTGATGCGAGGCCAGGGAGGACCATTGTTGGTGATCTATCTGGCCAAGCCTGAGATGTTGTTTCAGGGAGTCCTTGTATCTCTTCTTTGGGGTGCCCCTCTTATGCTGACCCATGGCGAGTTCACCATAGAATACTATTTTGGGGAGGCGATGGTCTTTCATCCTAGAAACATGTCCTGCCCAGCGCAGCTGCATCCTCAATAGCATGGCCTCAATGCTAGTGATCCCTGCTTGCTCAAGGACAGCAACATTTGTCACATAGTCAGTCCAGTGTATATTTAGAATTGTGCGTAAACAGCGCTGATGAAAGCGTTCAAGGAGTTGTAGGTGTTGGCGATAGGTGACCCATGTTTCAGACCCATAGAGGAGAATAGACAGTACAATGGCTCTATACACACTGATTTTTGTGCTTCGCCTCAAGTGCTTGTTACTCCAGACTCTTTTGTGAAGCCTTCCAAATGCGCTATATGCCTTTACCAGTCTGTGATCGATCTCTTTATCAATCTTGGCGTCTGAGGAGATGATGCTTCCCAGGTAGGTGAACTGCTGGACGGACTTAAGCACAGATGTGCCTACGGTGATGTGGGGATGGAGTGTTCTTCCTGGAGGTGCCAGCTGGTAGAGAACTTCTGTTTTCTTCAGGCTGATTCCAGCCCAAAGAGTTCTGCAGCGTGTTGCAAAACAAGATGTGAGGTGCTGCAGAGCTGCTTCCGTATGGGCAACGGGGCAGCATCGTCAGCAAAAAGCAGCTCACAGACTAGATACTTTAGAGTCTTAGTGCGGGCCCTCAGGCGGCTTAAGTTAAACAGGCTACCATCAGTACGGTAACGTATATAAATGCTGTCTTCTTCTTTGAAATCTCTCCATTGACGCCCCCTTGTCGTGGGGGAGAGGTTTGCGTACCCTAATGAAGCTGTGAGCTATGCTGGCGGTGGTATAATAGCCACCAGCAGAGCCTCCCATGCCAGACAGGTCACAACTGAAAGGTCTGACCAAGAGCGCCAAAGGGCAGGATGGGCTCTCTAGCCTTATACAATACTGTAGACAGACAATAAAACTATAGGTTATGACCTATACAATCCTATGTACATCTGTTGAAAACATGATAGAGGACATCATGTTTGGTGCCTGCTTCCAGGCTCTAGAACTTCCTCCCTAGAGAAAGTAGACTAGCATCCCTCCATAATATCATTCTTTTGTTGTTTTACTTTCAGCAGGCTTTGGAGAACTGACTGTTGATGGAGAAAGAGTTTTTAATAATTGTTTTATTTTCTGTCTTTTTTCTTTCTGTTTTTCTTGGTTATGTCTTCACATTTATTTTAATTCTACAGTTTAATTATATTTTAACATTTATATGAGATGGACTTTTATCTTTACTTCTTTCAACTTTGTAAGCCACCTTGAATTCCAGAACTCAGAAAAACATAGGAAACAAATAAACCAAAGATTTCCAACATTTGTTGTCAATCACAGAAATCAACATCAGACTATTACTCAGTCATGACTGGTATTGTCTACTCTGAATGACAGTGGTTTCTTCAAGCAATCAGATAGGGCTTGTACTGATCACTTGCTATCATATTCATTCCACTGTAAATTTTGGACATTGACACTGATTACGCCTCCAAGCCTAGCATGTGCTTTGCTATTGAGCTATGAGTTCTTCTCCTTTTGCTATCTAGTTAACAACATCTATTTACAAGCTAGTGACATAAATGCTCAATGCTAGGTAATGTTTGCTCCTGGGAAGGCAATGTAAAATGCTGATTGGTTCCAGGACATCTCTCAACTTTTCCCAGTCAACAGATTGCCAGACACATACCATGAAGATAATCATAGGAACTGACCAAGAACAAAGAAATGAAACATTTCTCCTTCTTGGATGCTTTCAAGTAATTTCTTAGCTATGACAACCCCAAAGTAAACCTATCATGGTGTTTCCTTAGCAAGATTTGTTCAGAGGAGGTTTGTCTGCTTCCCTCTGATTCTGAGAAAGAGTGACTTGCCGAAAGTCATGCAGTGAATTTCCATGTGTGAGGGAGGATTTGAACCCTGGTCTCCAAAGTTTAGTCCAACTCTCAAACTACCACACCATGCTGGGTTAATGGAGCACTAAACAGGGTACAAAGGAAAAGCCAATACTACATGTATTACAGCAGTGCTTCAGTTACTGGGAAGACAAACACTGGCAAAAGAAGAAATGACTATTTAAGGTTTCTTTAGCTTTGGCTCAGTGTTTTAGGTTTGGCTGAATGGCGTGAGGACTGACATACAAAGATTTCTGAGAAAGAGAAAGAAATTGTACCAGATAGGTAGCCATGCATACCCATGCACAAAATCCTCTCTTATTTATGGATCCTTTATGGATATTTATCTTTAGCTGTAAGTTACATTTTTAAAAAAAATATAATTCTTGCTTTAATTCTCACAATAAACCAATGCACACTTCACAAGTATTATTTTATTTTATTTTATTTTATTTTATTTTATTTTATTTTTAGAGGGTTCTTCCAAGAGAAGACGTTTGAGGTTATTCTGTTATGTATTTAAGGAAGTCCACCTGGGATCGTGCAAGGAATACAAATCTGGAGAAACAAAAATAGCATGCTGAGTTTTTAAATTAACCTTGCAAAATGTTTTAGCTTGGGCTCAATATCCTAAAGCTTGCTATAGCTGAAAATAAAGTTTCTGCGCATAAGTGTGAAATGCAAACATATGCAGCAATTATCTGAGAAAGATAAAAGCTGGAGCCTTAAGATACTTAAGAGGTAACTTGGGATTAGTTACTTGTCTAATTTTATTACTGAAGTACATAAACACCATGAGACAGACGTGTCTTTTAAAAACAAAATTCAGTAACCATTGCAAGAAGCACTGAAACAGAAAGAATGTCTGTTTAAAAAACGTATATATAGGATATTAGAATTCTAAATCATGCTTCCAAACAATCCACCTAATTAATGAGTAGGAATCTAGATATCAATATGTTTTAACCTATCCTACAAGGATTAATAATTTCCAGAGTTTTCTCTCCACTGCAGGACAAAACAAATATTTGTTTGCAGTTTTCTACCAAGATTCACACTGTTTGGGGGAAAATATTCTGCACAGAAATATGTGTTTTTTCCCCCATACTTTTTTGTATGTAAAATTGTTGTTTTGGTGCAAAAACATCAAATTTGCACAAAGACTGTGATTTTTGTGTGGAATTTTATTTTTAAGTAACCCACATTTTTATAAATCCACGTGGTGTGTGTGTGTGTGTGCGCGCATATTCATACAAATATGGCCACACATGTACATGCAAAAATTATGTTTTTTTAAAAACAACAACAACATTGGATTTATGTAAAAAAACAAAACAAAACAAAAACACAGCCAGGTAGGTTTCTAGAAAGTGTTGGGTTTTTTTTATATGAAAAAATGTGTTTCTTATACAACACAATTTTCATGCATTTTATTCAGTGTTTCATGCACTGAATAATTTCCCAAAATATTTTGGGATGTGAAAATACTGGGGGGAAACTATGGAAAATCCTCACCTCTGTGTTAATCTGCCAGACAGGATTCCCTGAATGTTGGGAACTCTTCGCCACCCCCACCTCCTGGGAAAATATAACAGTAAATATATATTCCTTTTGTACTGGTGACATAAATCACTGGTTGGTCATGAGTGGGAAAGAATCCTAAACATATACTGGGATTTTCCTTTGCATATCTATGTACATTCATATTTACATTCCTTCTAACATGAACCAAATGCATATGCAGGAGGGGTATGGCTGAGTAGTATATTTGTACCCGAAACAGATGGACAAAAAAGGCACCTTCTGTATGGTTTGGGGGCATGGCAATTAGACAACGTATGCCCCCAATCTGCAGAGGAGCCGTGCCACAGCCGCACTAGGGCCACCTAAGGTGACACAAACATGGCCGCAAAGGAAGTAGATTTTATCTGCTCCTTGCTGCATTCAGGACCACAGCAGTGGTCGATCTCAGGACCACAATGTTTGGTCATTGTAGTCCCATAGTGATCGGGGCAGGAGTGGCCTCTGGCTGCTCCATTTGCCCCATCTGCTCAAGGCCTATGTTATGAATGTTCCCCTCCTTCATTTTGTTGCATTTCTTCAAATCTCACTTGCATTCTCATCTCATCCTTTGTGGGATTTGAGATTTTCTTTCTTATTACATATATGGAAATCCATACATATTCCTTGTATACATTTCTCCTAATTTGTGCATTTGTCCTAAATATATAATTCTGTACACATTTTTCACTTTCAGAAAGTCATATAAGTAGGTATTATTCTATTTTACACATTATCAGTTGTTTACGTGTTTAAAATGTTGGCATGGTTTTCAGCACACTTCATTTCTCTAAAATGCACCACAAAGTTCAAAACTGTATTTCTGAGGCAAGATATGCTCTATCTCATTCTGTATCATGGGAAGTGTGAAATGGGCAATTGCATTCAGTATCCCAACCTTCAATTCTCCATCCTTAGCTGGCATAGGTGTGTGTGGTTTCTATGTGCACCAGGAGGGGCATGTCTAGAATAGTAGTGTAAAAATGAACCTGAATTTGTCTCATTTCCAAAGATACAGGCAGGACAACAACACTACTACTACTACTACTCCCTCTCCTCCTTCTTCTCACTCTTCACAGAATGAGATATTTAAAGTTGATCATTCTTCTGACATATTCCTGATAAAAGAGAACATTTGTTCAAATTACATGTATGTTTTTTTGCTCCTCCTGTATGCTTTTTAACAGCTTTGACTGATAAAGAAGTCAGTGGAGTTTCAATAGCTTGCAACGTGTATTTTGTGCATTTTTGTTAGTCCTATAAAGATATCACTGTTTTGTGAATAATTTAAAGATTATGTTTTAAAGCACGGAGAAAGGAAAAACAAGAGGAAGCTGTAGGATAGATGAGCTTTCAAAAATGCTTGCTTCTATTTCCTTCTCATCCATACTCAAAGGAGGGATAGGGAGGGTAAGGTCTGGGAAGGGAAATTAATCCACCACTCCTTGATGGGATCACACTTCCCTTGAAGGATGAAGTTCGCAGTTTGGGAGTACTTCTGGATCCGTCCTTACGTTTGTCATCTCAAGTGGATGCGACGGTCAGAAGTGCTTGGTACCAACTTCGGTTGATATGCCAACTGCAACCCTACCTTGACCAAAAGGACCTTGAAGCTGTAGTACACGCTCTGGTAATCTCTCGTCTCGATTTCTGCAATGTGCTCTACATGGGGCTACCCTTGTATCAAGTTCACAAGCTTCAATTAGTGCAAAACGCAGCAGCCAGGCTGGTCACTAACTCTTCGAGATTTAACCATATAACACCTATCTTGAAAGATCTACACTGGCTCCTAATTAGCTTCCGGGCACTGTACAAGGTGTTGGTCATTACCTTTAAAGCTCTACATGGCTTGGGTCCAGGTTACTTACGGGAACACATCTCCCTATATAATCCGCCCGCACTCTTAGAACAAGTGGGAAGAATTTTTGAAATACCATCATCCAAACATGTTTCTACTTCCCTGAAGGCATTTAGTATATCTGCCCCCAAACTTTGAAATGGACTCCAGAAGAGACCCGCTTATTACATCTCTAGAAATCTTTAAGAACGGTAAAGACAGAACTCTTTTGCCGTGCTTATCCTCTGACCTCCTATGAAGATCATTAGTATGGAACGAGTCCAGCTGACCCTTGATTGATGAATGCTATTGTTTTAGATTTGATGTTTTTTTAGGTTTTATGTTTTTTATTTTATTGTGGTTTTAATGTTGTTGTAATTTTACTTTGTGATTTTAACCTTGTTGATCCCGCTTCGATCCATGGGGAGAGGTGGGAAGATAGAAATAAAAATTATATTATTATTATTAGAGTAAAATCATAGTTATTATTTTCAGCTTCAGTCTGGTAATATGTTTAGTTCAGGAATTTAAATTAAGAGATGAAATTATATTATTTATTAATATCCCACCTTTTTCAGTAACAAGGACAAGATTTAAAAGAACATGGAAGAAGAAAAAGGTGGCAATACGTAGGTGTTCCGTTTAGGCATTCTATGTATGCAAGAAAATGGTGAGAGTCTTCTTTAAAAAAAATGAGGGCATGACACAATTGTCTCCCCAACAGCAAAATAACAGGATATGTGCACAGAATAACAGGTGCCAATGGTATCTTTTACCAGTTCAGATAAAATAATGTCTCTATATCAAAGTTCTTCTTGGTGCCTATTAAATGGGACCATCAGATAACGATTACAGGAAAAATGCCCAGGAAACTGGTTGCACTTCTAGCATTCTCTTTCTTCATTTATGGATAGCATATCTAGAATGGTTTCATGTTCTGCCTCTTCCCAGCTTCATTACCGTCATTGTTGATGAAATGTGAAACCAGAATTTTAATGGCATGGTCTGCAGGTGGAAAAAGAACTTGTTACAGGCATGATCATACTGTTCTTTCTTTAAAATAATCATAACCATAACCACAATCACAATCATAATCATAATATTAAATGCCATTGTATGGCATGGTGGAGTTTGGTCTGTTCAGTTTTATTTTCAGAAATCATGAAAGGAGAAGAAGAATGCACACCATTGAAATTCAGTGCAGGACAGAAATCTGGTGCTTCTATTTTAAAGACTGAGGAACTATCAGGAGACTCTGAAACTAAAGTTTTAAGAAAAGTATGTAAGGATTTTTTTGTTTCCAGATAATATTTGGAGTGAATTGGAGTAAGGCAGGTATGAAGCTCATCACAATTATGAAAATATGTAGCAAAATATGACATTACACTAGTACAGTCGGCCCTTTGTATCCATGTAATTTTTAATCCACAGCTTCAAGCATCCACAGTTTCAAAATATTTTAAAAATACATATATTCCAACAAGTTTGTCATTTTATACAAGGAATACCGTCTTACTATTCCACTGTATATAGTGGGACTTGAGCATCCATGGATTTTAATAGGCATGGTGTGTGTGTGTGTGTGTGTGTGTGTGTGTCATGGAGCCAAGAGTCCACTGTGTGAGAAGGAACCAATTTCTTTCATTGTCCAATTATTACACTTATATTACACCTTTTTATCTATATTGTTGCACAAAACGTTATGTACTCTAGCCTATAACTGCTATAGAAGAATATTGTGGGGCTTGGGGTGAATTAAAGAAACTAATTGAAGATTTAGAGGAAATGTTAGCAAGTCTAGATGTGAAGTTGATATAAGCAGTCTTTCTTTATATTTTGATATATGTTGATATATATATATATATATATATATATATATATATATATAAAGGCTGGCCAGGGGATAAAGAAAGGGCATGCAAGCTCCACATGATGGCACGTCCCAACTTCCTCCCAGGGGTTTGCCATGATGGCCATACATGCCAACTCCATACAGCACACAGCATAAACATCGCTCTTGTGGTGTCTGCATCCATTATAACGCAGTGCCAAAGGCAGCGCTGGCCAAGCCATGGCAATGCTGATGTGGCATCTTTTCCAGGGTTACAAAAAAGGAGCCATTTTTGTGGTTCCTTTTTGGCAACCCTGGGACAGGAGTGGAATCCAGGGCCATTGATGATGGTGGTTTGGCCACGGCCCTGATGCAGAATGAAAAGGGGCAGCATGTAGACTGCCCCTTTGGGGTGTGGTCTGTTGAAACCCCTTAGTTTTCGTTGAAAACTGCATCATGCCTTCATACCGGAGAAATGAAAATTCGTGAGACTTCCTCCATGCAAAACAAAAGTTTTCCCAATAGGTCTAGAACCAGCACAGATTGCAGTGTTCAGTAGCTCAAGTTGTCTTTAACTGCCATTGTAGAATTTGGATATACCAAAAATGGGCAAACTAGTGGTGCATGAAAAGCATTCATTAATGGGTTTTATTACAATAAAGTTTCACCATTTCTCAAAACTGGAGCAGCTTCTGCAAACTCTGCCTTTCAGTTTGTCAAAAACTATGCAGTTTTGTGTTTGTACCGAGAACAATGACTACAACAAAAGGTTCCTGTCAAGTTTTGGAAACTTTTAGTCCATGACGTTGTTCCTTCCTGAGCATGAGATTTCCATCGGATTGTGGATTTCCAAAATCTGACTCGCATTTTGGGGAATTTCCCTTTCATCTCTGAGTCCCCAAGTACTCCAACACAAATTGGGAAAGACCTAGGAGATAAAGCAGAAGTAAGAACTTCAACAAGGTGTGTGCTTATGACACTTGTGGGAACTAACTTTCATTAGGGACCAATGGTTACTAGGCATCATAGATATCTATCAACACAACAATTGTGCCACATCCTCTGCTCACTTGTGATGCCAGTCCATTTCATTATATGTATAATATATACTCTATATATTAGTGACAAGTAATGTTTCCTGTTCTGTTCATTTTCCCCCTCAAATATGGACATGTGTGTGGTCATACATTTAAAATGTACACATTCAAGTACATCCCTCCTCCTTGTAGTAACCCATGCTGAGCTATGTTTTGTAATGACATTTAACACATTGAATGTTATGTCTTCCAGCATCTTTCAAATGTGCATATCTTTTAAACAAACTCCAACCATGATGCCATCTATCGACCATGTGTACCGGTCAGTTTCATATGTAGTAATGGAGAGAAAGGGAAACCAGCCATAGTTGTTTTACATATCAAATATTATGGTGAACTAACACTCAGTTAGGTTCCAATAACCAATACGCATGCTCATAGGATATTTTGGAGAATGTTGTATGTCATGGCACAGAAGTGGCGTTCAATATAATAATTCTGACGATGAGATATAACATCAGGTGGCAGTCTTTTACCAATGCGAAAATGGAAGGAGAATTTGGTTGACATGTGGAAGTTTTCAATGAACGAATCGCCATTTGTCATGCTCTCAATAGACGTCATGACAAATACAGTACACTGACTCACTCAACTATATGTGTTCTAAAGTCTGATCACAGCATTCTAGTAGAATCATTCTGGCAGATACCCCAAAAGACAACCGTGCTTGCACATTTATAAATGCACCAACATTCAGTCAAATGCAAGTTGGATGCTTTACTGAATGGGGGAGAGAGATGGAATATGTTAAACTAATATGTACACCAAATTGTGAGATTAGAAAAAAAATTATAAAAATAGTGATAGGGATTGCTGTGGGCCATGAAACACAAATATCTCATACACCCTTGTACAAAAGAAGAATGGGTGAAAATGCACAGTGAGATTGTGAAGATCAACGCATGAAACTAGACTCAGCCAAAGTTTCCTGCATCCATGGTTGTTTCACAGTTTGGATTCTTGCCCAATCATTTTTCCTTCTTCATGACAGGAATCGTGTTGGCAAAAAATCCTAGAAATCCGCGGTTTCCACTTGGCGCGCACGCGGTTTACACATTTCTAGGAGTTGTCTATAAAACGAGTTTTTGGGCTCTGCCATAATTGTAGCCTGGCCACCCTTGTTGTAGGGCAGTACTGCCGTTGCTTTTGTCAGGCTTCTCTCTATGCGAAAGCTTTCACACGGAGAAGCAAAATGGCTTATGCATCCTGATTACCTGCAGACTCGCTTGATTGTATGGCACAGAGCCGAGCCATGTATCCTTAAATAAATTGCCAAATCTGAAAATACCTGCAGAGTCTCAGCCTTGTTCTATATGGTCCACAAGTTTTTGAGCCCTTATTATGCCTTCACAATTAATGAAAGAAATCTGAAATCTCGTTTCGCAAAGACTGGTAAGTTCTTTGAATTTATTATTCCATGTTTCATTCCTCCCAGCTCTGTACTCTTCTGTGGGGATGAAATAATTTTAAGTGAATGAAATGGAGTATCTTTTTTCATGTTTACAGTTTTACAACTGGAAATGATTGTGGAATAATTAGAGTGCTCAGAGGGATCGATATTCCTAAATTTATGAGACTCCATTGACCCATTGTTTTTTTTCGTTTATGTGAAATTTTAATTTACTGCTTGAATTAGATGAGTCAACATTAATGGTAAGTTGCTTTTTTTTTTCTTTTTAAAGACAACAACTAGTAGGAATCGTAAGAAAGTAATGAGTTGTTGGGCTAAGCATTTTTGTTAGCTTGGAAGCAACAATGCCCAATAGTTTTATGTGTCTTAATCAACTTAATCAATCTTTGTTATTACTCTTTGAGCTGGGACTGTTTTGAAAACCATACTGGGGTGTGTAGTTCATTGGCTGCCCAATATACAAATGATAATTGTTCATTTGCGTGCGAAATAATTGGCATGGACTAATGACCAAATTTGTACATTAAATTTTGTCCATGCCGCAGCAAGCCGAGAGGTGGTAGAACAACGTAGACACTTATGGGTATGAATATATTCTCAGAACAGTAAATGTTGTAATGAATTCTATTTTTTAAAAAGATCAAATCTGCAACGTATATAATCAATGGTAACTAATAGTTTTTTGGCAAGTTTTTTTTAAAATACTAACATTCCAGTTCCTAGGACAATATTTCCGCTCTTTGTGGATGTATTTCCTCAACAATGCCATTTGAAAGGAATGATGCATGTAAAGTTTGCGAATGCGTAATACATAGACCTACTCAAATCGAAGATTTCTAGCAACCCAGTTCTCTATTAAACTGTAGTGGGAAAACTGGTTAAATCTGGGGATCGGCTTCGGGTCATGAGGATATATTACATGCCCACAATGACTACGACAAAAATGGGTGTGTTCTGAGGGGGCAGATTGAAGGAAAAGTGGTTGGAGTCTCAGACGTTTTCCTCTCCTCACTGAACATGGCTTGAATCATGTATTTAGATTGCCTTACCATACAATGGGGTTGGTTTTGTGTTCATGCAGGTTGTTCAAGTTACCAAAACTCAAAATAGTATCACAACACATGAATCTATAAAATCATGTGTCTCAGCCTGTTATGAAGGACGGTCCCAGGTGATACCACATTCAACATTTCTGTTACTGTGTTGAGGGCTTTGTTTGATTCTGAGATTGCCAATTCTGAGGGTGTGTGAGATGATAAATTATAGGAGAGCCAGCATAGGTGTGTTAGCCATGGTTTGAGCATTAGCACTCATGTACTCTAAGGCACCAAGGTCTAGGAATCCCATCTCTGACAATATAAACCACTGGGTAAACCATGCGACAAGTCACACTCTCTCAGTCTCAGAGGATTGGCAATGGGCAACATCACCATCTAGAAGAAACTGTGTCAAGAAAACTCCATGGATCAGGTTTTGCCTCACAGTCATGAAATGCAATTGAAGCAACACAACAACAGCAAACAATATAATATATGAAAATGCTAGTACTAATCAAAAGTTCCACACTCTCAAACATAGATGTCTTACCCGAGAATCGCCATGGTTTAACGACCTCAAACATAAATATCCAAGCAGGCTCAGTTCTATTGGGGCTGTTGGTGTCAGTCAGGGATGTAGCCAAGGGGGGGGGTCCTGTGGGGTCTGGACCCACCACTTCGTTCAGATAAAATGAATGGGTGCATGTCGCTGTACCACCTGCACCCAAGGCTCCATTATAACTGGTGAGCACTTAGTCTGCCCCCCTTCGCAAAATTCTGGCTAATCCCTGTGTTCAGTTACTCACCCAAGGTGCCTCTGTGGTCGAAGATGAAGCATTGTGAAGATTCGCCAAAAATGCGAGACATCACGAGAATTGTACTCACACCATATAGACATACAAAGTCTTTGGCACTATGGTAGGTTCTTATGATTGGTATTACTATTGTGAGGTTCTCCACTGAGACTGTTATACTGGTTTGGTGACATCTTGGTGAAGCACTTGCTGGCAGGACAACATAAACCTGGCATCCTACGCTGGATGCGTTTGTTGGGTTCCAGGCAATGTACTGATTGATTGACTTTTAGTAATTTTTACATGTCATTAAAGGATGTTGTTTACTATTCTGGGAATGCACCCATTTGGTTGTTAGTTAGTTGTGTTGTGCTATATTATTGCATCTATATGAGGTTAAATCTGCATCATCATCCTGAGTTGGCTTTTAAGTTTGGTGTCAAAACCCTAGTGTTTTCCACTAGGTCTTACAAAAACAAGTGTGATGTGGATGATAAAAAGACCAATGCTGATTTCTAGGCTTCATCAATAACAAGTATAGTGTCTCGATCAAGGGCAGTAATCAGTGCCATTGTGGATTCAGTCTTTTGGTCAGGCCCCACTGGAATACTGTGGTACCAGTTCTGGGCCACCACCAATTGCACAAAGAGATGTGGACGAAAGCTGGAGCATGTCAAAGGAGTGGTGATAAAATGATGAAGGGTCTGGGAAACCATGCCTATGGAGGAAACGACTTAGGGAGGGGGCTCGTTAGTCTGGAGAAGAGAAGTGTGAGAGAGGTGATGTCATCAGCGCTGTTTGAATATTTGAAGGTGGTGTATATTGAGAAGGGCAGCAAGCTTTGTTTTCTCTGCTCCAGAAGGGACTAGAACACAGAAACAATGGATGTGAACTGCAGGAAAAGAGATTGCCACTGTCAACATAGGCGAGAACTATCCTAACAGTAATGGCTGTTCTTCACAGAGTGAACACATTTCCTCGGACGTGGTGGTGGAGTCTCCTTCCTTAGAGGTGCTTTAAACGATAAGCTTGGATGGCATCTGTCATGGGATTGGCTTGCTTGTTGATTGAGGCAGCTCCTGAGCAATGGGCAGGGTCGTTTGGCACTGGATGGCCCTCTGTAGTGCTTTCCACATCTATGATTGCTATGATGTTTAAAAAAAATGGCTGAGTAGGCCAAAACATCGTGTTGCAAGTTTGATCACACTATAGATAATTGAGATGAGTGGAATTGAACTTCAGTCATCCCAAAAGAAGAAAAAAGGAAAACGAGAAAAATAAACGGGAGTGCAGAAGGGCATCAACGAGTGGGAGGGATCTACCTTTATACAAGGACAATTGCCAAATTAGGGTTAACTGCCATAACTTGGTGCATCTATTATTGAAACCACTTCGCATGAAGGCTACAATTTGCCACAGGTCATACTGGGTCTTTAGGCAGAAGGGTACAGGCTGTGTCCAGCAGATTATGAGCACAAGGCCGAATGGAAGGGAGGACAGACCTCAGCAGATTTTGGATTTCATCTATGTTCATCTATCTATCTATCTAATGCTATCTATCATCGATCTATCTATCTATCTAGCTATTAATTATTAGTATATTATGGTTATTGTGCAAATAAGTTGTAACCGGTTTTACATTCCAACCAGGTGTCTTAATCTTTCTTGGAGCACATCATCTCAGTTCCAAACCACAGTTGTGTGTTTCTCTCATAAATCCCCAAAACCCATACACACCACAAAGACAGGTGAGAGAGGAAAATGTTCTATCAAATAGAAGCAAACCTAAAGACTTTAGAATCGCCAAATGGAGGTACATGTTGCAACTGAAAAATGTTTATGCTTACTCCGAGCTGATATTAGAATCATCTCATCTCACTTTCACTGTCCTGTGGATGAGTCTTGTAATCCCAGAATAATGCTGGTCACCACATATTCATATATTATGTGTGTATTAAAATAGTATACAAATCATACAAAAATTTAAATATGTATACAAATGATCAACATGATTGCTGTCATTTTTGTTCCCTGTCAAAATTGCACCAGCTGTGTTTTTTTTTCTCTTGCAATAAGAATCTATCCAAGGCCTTTGCGCATTTTGGCATTGATTTCACTGTTGGATGGAGAAACTCAGTGGCTACAGTAATCTGTCACATTTTGTTTTGCTTCACAAGAAAACACAGTTTTTCTTTGAGCTTTTTATGAGTGGTATTACCAAAGGTGGGAAAATCTAGGATTGGCAATCCATTTCTCCAAAACCAACAGTGGACTAAAACATTTGTGGGTTCTTCCTTCAAATACTTTCTGTTTGGTATTAAAGAAACCCTTATAGAGGCTCATATTCATAGTATATACATACTTTTAATTCCTTTAAAGTTTGGATGAAAGCTAGTGTAATGGAATTGCGGATACCCTGATGATCTATTCAAAAGTGTTTGCATGTTCCTTTAACTATCTTTATACATCTTCGCATTTACGTTAACATGTTATTATTAGAATTACCTGTTTAATGATTAACAATGAAGTCCAGTCCCCGGAATAGCTCAGTTTGCTCTTGACAAGAATAATTTCCCGTAATAAATTTGCTTATTGTAGACCACACAGCTGAGGTGTTTCAGCCGCCTTACATTTTTTTTGTCCTCCCACCATAAATGCACGGGAGGATGGATGCCGAGGCAATGTCAATGCAGGTTCTGTCGAACTTGCAAATGGCTCTGTGACGAGGCTTGACTCCATTTTTGCTATTCTGGAAGAATTGGGCATAGGCTTGTGGGAGCAATAAATAATTACATATAGCTGCTGACTGAAGCTAAAGAGTGTAGCATTGGGCCGCTTTGGGCATAAGCTGACTCGAAAGTCCCCCTGTCTAATCCACACTGCTTGTCAGTGAAGAAAGAAATCCAATAAAAAATAGAATCAATTTTAAAATATTAAATAGCAAGAAAAGAAAGTCGTATAAAGGCCTTGCACAACCACAAGTGCCAGGCACAAGATGCCTGATGAAAGACAATAGTTGCTGATCTCAAAGATGGCTTTCATGTTGTTATGTAGATGGACTTTACTGTCATTCCTAGAGGAAAATGACACTGGCCTACCCTTTAGGTTCATAGTGACCAGACAATGGATTATTGCACATCTGTGCTTTCGTTCTTTTAACCAGGGTGCCCACTGACATAACTAGAGAATTTTGTTACTGAAAACAAAAGTGAAAACAGACTTCCTACCTCATTCTTGATTGAATACTAATGCAATAATGATTTTCGCTTGGGCTTCATATTGTAGTCCATTGTATGAACACATTCTCATCGTGTTGGATTGTAGAAGCTAAAAATGCCAATTGTAATAGCCTCCCTGACTGTAAAATTCCTTTGGAGGAAGGCCAGTTGGGCTGCATCCGTTATGTGATGTTCTGATGAGCAGTGAAACCTGTACATTGTTTTCATGTGAATGCTGGCTTTTAAAGAATTTGGAGTCTCTGTTGTGTTATTTTGAACAACAATGTGTGGCCTGGTTTTGGGAACTGTATTTTTTTAAAGAGGCATTGGAATTATTTTTAATAAATTTTAGTTATTTTGCTGCTTTGGAGTGGTTGTGTGTTTACAATCAGTTGTGTGCCGTCCACGTCACCATACAATCCATAAGGCCAATGTGCATCAATAAAATACCTTGCGAATAAATAAATAACCTATAAACAGGGTGGAAGCACTGGATTAGCCAAATTTTATGTGACCATTCGGAGGTATAAATCATGGAGTTGCTACCATATCAAGGTTGGTGGATGCAATGGTCCAAATGCAGTATCAGCTCATGGTCCACCATGCGCAGTCATAGCTGTCCATGTGATTATTGAGGAATGGTGTTGGGGAACATGCTTTATACTGGAATGTTTCTTGATGATGCCTAAGCCTTTAGTATGTTTTGTTTAAACATGCAGACAATCACACCTGCCTTTGCCGCATGTTCTCAAGCAGAACCAACAAGTACAACTTAAAAATACAGAACAAAAAGGGTGCCCTTTCCATTTGTCCTAGATAAGAAGGCAAATAACGATATTTCCAAATGTGTAATCCTATGGAATAAAAGGGAAAGGAGAATCAATCAAAAACAAAGGTCAGGATTAGAAAAGCTATGAAACTCTAGTACACCAAGCTTTGTGACCTTGGAGGGTTGGGCCACAGTCCCCAAACCGAGCTGGTCAAAAGGACATGGTAAGAACACGAATTCCTTGTTTTTAGTGGGGTTTTTGGGGCAGCATTGGTTAGTCTTATGTTAGCCTCCATGTAATTTTGAGGGCATGGTCACATATAGGCCCTTTGGATAGCACAGCAGCCCTTTTGATACATCTTGTTTGAGGTTTGGGGGCTCAACAGATGGGCAGCTCTGTGCCACCCATCGGCCTCGGAGTCGGTGCTGGCAGCAGCCACACACTGCCTAGAGTGGCTTCTTTTTTGCAGCGCTGCAAACAGAGAAAAGGGCACTGCTATGATGCCACTTCCTGCCTGCAATGTGCGGATGCTGATGGCTGTGTTCATCATGGTGCCCTGTGTGGACCAGAGGCCACCATGATGGTGCCCACCACCACATGCTAGGGTTTGGAGCATGCAATTGCTGTTGCAACTCCCGAGCCCTAGTTTCAGCCGTGTTGGCGCTTCCCACCCATCTGTACCTGCTCGTAGTTTTTCCCCAAACCTATGTGGAATAATAGTACTGTTGTGCCTGCCTCATACGCAGGTGCCGCCATACGCAGCTCTCCAGTTTACACGGAAGCCAGCTCTGTAATAGTCTCTATTGGCATGTGTGGCCACTACAGGCTGGCTGCCACACTGCCGCATGCACAAGCCCCATTCATTATAATGGGGCTGAATCATAGGCGGAATTCACCTTACGTGGGGGGGGGTTGGTTTCTGGAATAGTATCCCCTTGTAGGTGAGGTTTCCACTGTATAATATGGCTTGAATACATTTGACAAGTTCAAATTAAGGTAGACTGAGCATGGAATGGTAATGTGGTATTTATGTAATCCGTTAATTCAATTTTCTACTCTTTTTGAGACTACCATGGAGTTGACCTTAAACAACAGCATTTGGTTTACATGTTCTCTGACAGAATCAAGGAGGAATAATAATTCTGACACAGATGGAGTTGCTAGACATCAAGAACCTGGCCCTCTTCTCCAGCACTCTGCATGAAGAAGAAGAATCCAGACGAGAGTGACTACCTTGAATATTCTGTGTGTGTATTCATATTTTAGACTTGGTGTGATTTTTTCTTTACATATAAGTGGCATACTTTGGCAAGTGTGGTTTATTGCTTAATGTTATATGTTTAATGATATATGCCTGGAGCTGCCCATTGTAATGTCATCCTTCAAATATTGGTAGTTCCATTTCTCGAAACATAACAAAAGTTGTACTAGGTCTCAGGCTGTGGCCTGGAAACTCAGGGCCTGGCACAGTCTTCTTGACCTGGCAATCTTAGACTCAGATCATGGTTCTTCAAACTGGAATTTTCCTGGTTTCAGAATAGGGAAGTTGTCCAGAAGTGTAATGCGCACATTGAACTCCAAAATCAATTCCTTCACATGCGTCAGGCTCAGAACGTACAGTAAAAAATGTTGAATGTGTTTGTGTCAGGGTAATTTGGAGGACATGTCCAAAGAAGTAACACTCAGTGAAGAAGGACTTTGGTTAAACTATTAAGTCAAACTGCACAAGACTAAAAACACTATTTTGTTTCCACTTTTCTTTTTTGCCCAAGTCGTGGACACTAATCACATGTTATGACTGTACTCTGTCAAATTCATTACAAATTAAGCTTCAGACACCAGGAAACAAGAGGTGCTAAAATTTAGGGAGATGGGAACTATACAATTCTGTGTTGCTTATGTGAACAAGTATGTCAAAGTCCACAACTCAGGAACTACATCTTATGTAGAGGCCATTTGTGTCTCTATTATTCTTTTCCTTAAATTTTGTGTTTTTTGAGGACTTATTTCTAAAAGATTTATACTGGATGAATAGTATAATTGTTGATTTGTTTGATGGCAAGTTTTCATGGAGGGGAAAAAACCTAGCAAACAACATATTATTTGACTTGATATGTGTTGTGTTTTTAAATAAATTTTGAAAGTTCTCTCCTCCATATAATCTATCTGATTTCATGTTTACTGCTGCTTTCTCAGCCCTGCCACAATCCTCAATAGAAAGGAAACATTTAGACTTTAACTTCCACTGACCGTTGGGGAGAAAGTTCAGCAAGAACACAAAGTTTCAGGCACTTGATATCTGTGCTGTGGTTCCAATTCTGTAATAAGCTCCTGTTTGAGTGAAATTTTGTAGTACCTGAATGGAATGTCATGTCTTGACATATTTGACTGGTCTGAATGAGCCCATAGTTGGCTGTAGAAAGCTGCCTGTTTATCAGACTGGCAACATGACTACGATGAGACTGCCTGTCAGAATCATCCTCCATTGCTTCCTCTGCCATGTTTAAAGTTAAGTCTGCTTAGCCATGCTGTAGCTATGTTTGGGTTCTTGAATGTGAGAAGAGGAGGTGAGAAGCTGCTGGAGATGGTTGTGTGTGAACTAAGGTCATATCACTGCCTAGCACTCCATGGGAATGGAATGCGAGGGGAGGGAGGGTGAATTTGAAGACAGCATAGAAGTGAAACTTAGTGTGTTAACTCAGACAATGCTGATTTTCCCAATAAACTCTTGTCTGGTTTCACCCAAGAATGTGTTCATTGAGCACCCTATTTGAATTATGATCACTTAGTACAATTTCATCCTTAGCAACCTAAGGACTTTATCCACATGGGGAAAACTCAGGAGAAAGTGGGGCTTAAATGGAAAAATCATGCAATTGTGGTGAATGTTTTTCACACAACGTCTGATTAAAAAGGACTGTTTAGGCAATAACCAGGTATAACCGCAACCAAATATTCATGGATTTCTCCATGAATGATTTGTTGTTCGCTATTACCTGGTTATTGCCCCAGATAAGTCCTGTTTAATCTGGACTCATGTCAAAATCTCACACAATTTTTCATGGGATAATATCCACTTAAGCCCCGAACTTTATCCCTCATTTTCCCCATGTGAATAAAATCCTAAGTTGTTTGTTTATGGGTTATTTTTTGCAGATATAGCTAGAGACAAACTGTTTGGTTTAAAAACAAAAACATTTCAAAAGCAAAGTGTTGGTGAGAGAGAATAACTTTAGAGCAGCAAAAGTAAGACAAAAAGTGTACTTGATATATAAAAATAGCAATCATAGCAGCAACAACAACAGTTAGGGGGAAAACATTTATCCCTTATTGTATTCATTCTGTTGTATCTTTAATTTGAAGTGCAAACACACACATGCATACATATACTGACTCGTTAATTGTTTCCAGTCTTGACACATTGATGAGGAGTTTCAAAATACTTGTGATGACTTACAGGAAAAAGTGGCTATTTATGCTGTTCATGACACACATACTGACATAGTCTTGTCTTGATAACTGCCCAATTAACTCCTATCAGAATCACCCCTTTTCTGTGACATGATCAAGTGGGGTGCAGAATGCTTTTCCTTCAGCATCCTCTTCGCCTCCTTCAGTCAGACTGGATGCAATATCTTTGAGTGATACACTTCAGGCCAAAATCAATGGTTTACTTCTGTCATTTTATTAATGTGTCAATTTCTTGTTGTTTTGCTCATACAGTCCAAGGGTGTGTATCATAGGTTGCTTCACTAAACAAACCTGTGTAGCACCAGTATATCATCCTGTTGGTTGTGTCAGTCTTTGTTCTTTTCATCTCCTTGAGTGTGTGACAAAAAATGGGTATGTTCACATCTTGATGTGTGGAAACTCAACTAGTATGTCTTGTTTTTCCACGACATGATATCCCTCAGAGGGGTTGGAGAGGTTACTCAGCTGATATTACAGCTTTATCTGTCTGTGAGCCAGACTTGTTGAGGATAGGAACATGTTGATTCTGCAAGCTTGTCAGATTGCTCTCTTCTGGACCATATTTTCTTCCGATGGATGTTTTCATCATTTTCTGCTGATTAGACTGCTTATCTAGAAACATTTTCATACTTTCTGGCTGCTTTTTGACAGCAAATACTAATAAAGCATATACTGTTGCAAGAGTGATAATGAATGGTTTCTTCTTGTTTCCCTTGCCAATCTCTCTCTCTCCCACTCTCCCCCTCTCCCCTGCTCTTTTGTTACCAGAGAAGGATTAATTTCTCATAATAAAAAACCTTTTAACACCTTCCCAATTCCCTGTAATTGCCATGACTGTGATCTTTATCTGTTGCAGACACATTTGTTCTAAAAGATGAGACTGCTCTATGAGTGATGACTTGCCTGTAAGACTGGATCCCCACATATACAATACTGTCTCTCTCTCTCTTCTGCTGGCTTTGCTTCGTGAACGAAGATTCAGAAGAACTCATCAAGCTGCTTTGTACAAGTGCATTGGTGACTAAAAAGCCAATTTGGGATAAACAGGTCGGTTGCAGAAAGCACAGCAGAAAGCTCCTTGGGTGATGTTCCAGGTTGCAGTTCTTCTGATTTGTCGTTTCTCTTCGAGGCTCGTGTCGGCGTGAGCTTTCGAAGATGGCTGCAGTGTCATGGATAGTGTGTTCCATGCCTCCTGATGCGAGGCCAGGAGAGACCATTGTTGGTGATCTATCTGGCCAAGCCTGAGATGTTGGTTTCAGGGAGTCCTTGATCTCTCTTTGGGGCGCCCTCTTCACGACCCATGGCGAGTTCACCATAGATAATATTTTGGGGAGGCGATGGTCTTTCATCCGAAACATGTCCTGCCAGCGCAGTGCATCCTCAATGCATGGCCTCAATGCTAGTGATCCCTGCTTGCTCAGGACAGCAACATGTCACATAGTCAGTCCAGTGTATATTTAGAATGTGCGTAAACGCGCTGATGAAAGCATCAAGGAGTTGTGTGTTGGCGATAGGTGACCCATGTTTCAGACCCATAGAGGAGAAATAGACAGTACAATGGCTCTATACACACTGATTTTTGTGCTTCGCCTCAAGTGCTTGTTACTCCAGACGCTTTTGTGAAGCCTTCCGAATGCGCTATAATGCCTTTGACCAGTCTGTGATCGATCTCTTTATCAATCTTGGCATCTGAGGAGATGATGCTTCCCAGGTAGGTGAACTGCTGGACGGACTTAAGCACAGATGTGCCTACGGTGATGTGGGGATGGTAGTGTTCTTCCTGAGGTGCCAGCTGGTAGAGAACGTCTGTTTTCTTCAGGCTGACTTCCAGCCCAAAGAGTTCTGCGCTGTTGCAAAACAAGATGTGAGGCACTGCAGAGCTGCTTCCTATGGGCAACGAGGGCAGCATCGTCAGCAAAAAGCAGCTACAGGACTAGATACTTTAGAGTCTTAGGCGGGGCCCTCAGGCGCTTAAGTTAAACAGGCTACCATCAGTACGGTAGTAGCGTATTTAATGCTGTCTTCTTCTTGAGATCTCTCCAGTGACGCCCCCTTGTCGTGGGGGAGAGGCTTGCGTACCCAAGAAGCTGTGAGCTATGCTGGCGGGGTATAATAGCCACCAGCAAGCTCCCATGCCAGACAGGTCACAACTGAAGGGTCTGACCAAGAGCGCCAAAGGGCAGGATGGGCTCTCTAGCCTTATACAATACTGTAGACAGACAATAAAACTATAGGTTATGACTATAAAATCCTATATACATCTGTTGAAAACATGATAGAGGACATCATGTTTGGTGCCTGCTTCCAGGCTCTAGAACTCCCTCCCTAGAGAAAGTAGACTAGCATCCCTCCATGATATCATTCTTTTGTTGTTTTACTTTCAGCAGGCTTTTGGAGAACGTACTGTTGAGGAGAAAGAGTTTTTAATAATTGTTTTTATTCTCTGTCTTTTTTTTCTTTTCTGTTTTTTCTTGGTTATGTCTTCACATTTATTTTAATTCTACAGTTTAATTATATTTTAACATTTTATGAGATGGACGTTTATCTTTACTTCTTTCAACTTTGTAAGCCACCTTGAATTCCAGAACTCAGAAAACATAGGAAACAAATAAACCAAGATTTCAACATTTGTTGTCAATCACAGAAATCAACATCAGACTTACTCAGTCATGACTGGTATTGTCTACTTGAACTGACAGTGGTTTTCTTCAAGCAATCAGATAGGGCTTGTACTGATCACTTGCTACATATTCATATTCATCCATTTAAATTTGGACATTGACATGATTATGCCTCCAAGCCTAGCATGTGCTTTGCTATGAGCTATGAGTTCTTCTCCTTTTGCTATCTAGTTAACAACATCTATTACAAGCTAGTGACATAAATGCTCAATGCTAGGTATGTTTGCTCCTGGGAAGCCAATGTAAAATGCTGATTGGTTCCAGGACATCTCTCGCAACTTTCCCAGTCAACAGATTGCCAGACACATACCATGAAGATAATCAAGGAACTGACCAAGAACAAAGAAATGAACATTTCTCCTTCTTGGATGCTTTCAAGTAATTTCTTCACTATGACAACCCCAAAAAGTAACCTATCATGGTGTTTCCTTAGCAAGATTGTTTCAGAGGAGGTTTGTCTGCTTCCCTCTGATTCTGAGAAGAGTGACTTGCCGAAAGTCATGCAGTGAATTTCCATGTGTGAGGGGAGGATTTGAACCCTGGTCTCCAAAGTTTAGTCCAACTCTCAAACTACCACACCATGCTGGGTTAATGGAGCACTAAACAGGGTACAAAGGAAAAGCCAATACTACATGTATTACAGCAGTGCTTCAGTTACTGGGAAGACAACACTGGCAAGAAGAAGAAATGACTATTTAAGGTTTCTTTAGCTTTGGCTCGTGTTTTAGGTTTGGCTCAATGGCGTGAGGACTGACATACAAAGATTTCTGAGAGAAGAGAAAGAATTGTACCAGATAGGTAGCCATGCATACCCATGCACAAAATCCTCTCTTATTTGGATCCTTTATGGATTTATCTTAGCGTAAGTTACATTTTTAAAAATAATTATATTCTTGCCTTAATTTCACACATAACCAATGCGCCACTTCAAAGTATTATTTTATTTTATTTTATTATTTTATTTTTGAGGGTTCTTCAAGAGAAGACGTTTGAAGTTATTTTGTTATGTATTTAAGGAAGTTTCCACCTGGGATTTAATTAACCTTGAAAATGTTTTAGCTTGGGCTCAATAGCCTAAAGCTTGCTATAGCTGAAAATAAAGTGTTTGCGCATAGTGTGAAATGCAAACATATGCAGCAATTATCTGAGAAAGATAAAGCTGGAGCCTTAAGATACTTAGAGGTAACTTGGGATTAGTTACGTGTCTAATTTTATAACTGAAGTACTAAACACCATGAGACAGACGTGTCTTTTAAAACAAAATTCAGTAACCATTGCAAGAAGCACTGAAACAGAAGAATGTCTGTTTAAAAACGTATATATAGGATATGAATTCTAAATCATGCTGTCCAAACAATCCACCTAATTAATGAGTAGGGATGTAGATATCAATATGTTTAACCTATCCTACAAGATAATAATTTCCAGAGTTTTCTCTCCATTGCAGGACAAACAATATTTTGTTTGCAGTTTTCCCAAGATTCACACTGTTTGGGGAAAATATTCTGCACAGAAATATGTGTTTTTTTCCCCCATACTTTTTGTATTGTAAAATTGTTGTTTTGGTGCAAAAAACATCAATTTGCACAAAGACTGTGATTTTTGTGTGGAATTTATTTTTTAAGTACCCACATTTTTATAATCCACAGGGTGTGTGTGTGTTGTGTGCACGCAGATTCATACAAATTGGCCAACATGTACATGCAAAAATTATGTTTTTTTAAAACAACAACAACATTGGATTTATGTAAAAAAACAAAACAAAACAAAAAACACAGCCAGGTAGGTTTCTAGAAAGTGTTGGGTTTTTTTTATATGAAAAAATGTGTCTTATACAACACAATTTTCATGCAACATTTATTCGTGTTTCATGCACTGAATAATTTCCCAAAATTTTGGGATGTGAAAATACTGGGGGGAACTATGGAAAATCCTCACCTCTGTGTTAATCTGCCAGACAGGATCCCTGAATGTGGGAACTCTTCGCCACCCCCACTACCTGGAAAATATAACAGTAAATATATATTCTTTTTGTACTGGGACATAAATCACTGGTTGGTCATGAGTGGGAAAGAATCCTAAAATCATACTGGGATTTTCCTTTGCAATCTATGTACATTCATATTACATTCCTTCTAACATGAACCAAATGCATATGCAGGAGGGGTATGGCTGAGTAGTATATTTGTACCCGAAACAGATGGACAAAAAGGCCACCTTCTGTATGGTTTGGGGGCATGGCAATTAGAACACGTATGCCCCATTCTGCAGAGAGCCGTGCACAGCCGCATAGGGCACCTAAGGTGACACAAACATGGCCGCAAAGGAAGTAGATTTTATCGGCTCCTTGTGCATTCAGGACCACAGCAGTGGTCGATCTCAGGACCACAATGTTTGGTCATTGAGTCCCATAGTGATCGGGCAGGAGTGCCCTGGCTGCTCCATTTGCCCCATCTGCTCAAGGCCTATGTTATGAATGTTCCCCTCCTTCATTTTGTTTGCATTTCTTCAAATCTCACTTGCATTCTCATCTCATCCTTTGGGGATTGAGATTTCTTTCTTATTACATATATGGAAATCCATACATATTCCTTGTACAGTGGTACCTCGGGATACGAAATACCCAGGTTACGAAATTTTCGGGATGACGAAAAAATCCCATAAGAAATAATTGTGTCCGGGTTACGAATGTTACTGGTTAGAAAAAATTTTTGGTGCTTTTTCGCGGCTTTTTCGCAGAAACGCGGCTTTTCCTTAGCGCCATGGCATTCGGCTTACGAAGGCTTTCGGGTTACGAAAGCGGCCACGGACGAATTAAATTCGTACCCGAGGCACCACTGTACAGTGGTACCTCGGGATACGAAATACCCAGGTTTACGAAATTTCCGGGATACAAAAAATCCCATTGGAAATATTGTTCGGGTTACGAATGTTTTTTTCGGGTTACGAAAAATTTTTGGTGCTTTTCGGCGCTTTTTTGCACGAAACGCGGCTTTTCCCCATAGCGCCTATGGGCAATTCGGCTACGGGGGCTTTTCGGGTTACGAAAGCGGCCGCGGACGATTAATTTCGTAACCCGAGGGAGCAGTGTTCATTTCTCCTAATTTGTGCATTTGTCCTAAATATATAATTTGTACACATTTTTCACTTTCAGAAAGTCATATAAGTAGGTATTATTCTATTTAAACATTATCAGTTGTTTACGTGTTTTAAAATGTTGGCATGGTTTTCGCACACTTCATTTCTCTGAAATGCACCACAAAGTTCAAAACTGTATTTCTGAGGCAAGATATGTCTTAGCTCATTCTGTATCATGGGAAGTGTGAAATGGCAATGCATTCAGTATCCCAACCTTCAATTCTCCCTCCTTAGCTGGCATAGGTGTGTGGGTTTTTATGTGCACCAGGAGGGGCATGTCTAGAATAGTAGTGTAAAAATGAACCTGAATATGTTCATTTCCAAAGATACAGGCAGGACACAACACTACTACTACTACTACTCCTTCCTCCCTTCTTCTCACTCTTCACAGAATGAGATATTTAAAGTTGATAATTCTTCTGACATTCCTGATAAAGAGACATTTGTTCAAATTACATGTTTGTTTTTTGCTCCTCTGTATGCTTTTTAACAGCTTTGACTGATAAGAAGTCGTGGAGTTAAACAGCTTGCAAGTGTATTTTGTGCATTTTGTGTTAGTCCTTAAAGATATCACTGTTTTGTGAATAATTTCAAGATTATGTTTTAAAGCACGGAGAAGGAAAAAAAGAGGAAGCTTAGGATAGATGGTTTCAAAAGCTTGCTTTATTTTTTCTCATCCATACTCAAAGGAGGAAGGAGGAGGAGGGTAAGGTCTGGGAAGGGAATTAATCCACCACTCCTTATGGGATCAACTTCCCTTGAAGGATGAAGATTCGCAGTTTGGGAGTACTTGGATCCGTCCTTACGTTTGTCATTCAAGTGGATGCGACGTCAGATGCTGTACCACTTCGGTTGATATGCCACTGCAACCCTACTTGACCACAAAGGACCTTGAAGCTGTAGTACACGCTCTGGTAATCTCTCGTCTCGATTTCTGCAATGTGCTCTACATGGGGCTACCCTTGTATCAATTCAAGCTTCAATTGTGCAAACGCAGCAGCCAGGCTGGTCACTAACTCTTGAGATTTATCATAAACACCTATCTTGAAAGATCTAACTGGTCCTAATTAGCTTCCGGGCATGGTACAAGGTGGTTGGTCATTACCTTTAAAGCTCTACATGGCTTGGGTCCAGGTTACTTACGGGAACACATCTCCCTATAATCCGCCCCGCCACTCTTAGAACAGTGGGAAGATTTGTGGGAACCATCAATCCAAACTGTTTCTAATTCCCTGAAGGCATTTAGTATCTCTGCCCCCAAACTTTGAAATGGACTCTCAAGAGAGACCCGCCTTATTAATCTCTAAATCTTAGAGGCGGTAAAGACAGAACTCTTTTGCCGTGCTTATCCTCCTGACCTCCTATGAAGATTAGTATAGGAACGAGTCCAGCTGACCCTTGATTGATGATTGCTATTGTTTTAGATTTGATGTTTTTAGGTTTTATGTTTTTATTTTTTTGTGGTTTTAATGTTGTTGTAATTTAACTTTGTGATTTAACCTTGTTGATTCCCGCTTCGATCCATGGGGAGAGGTGGGAAGATAGAAATAAAAATTATATTATTATATTATGAGTAAAATCTAGTTATATTTTTTCAGCTTCAGTCTGGTAATATGTTTAGTTCAGGAATTTAAATTAAGAGATGATTATTTATATTATTATTAATATCCCACCTTTTTCAGTAACAAGGACAAGATTTAAGAAGAAAGAAGAAAGAAAAAGGTGGCAATACGTAGGTGTTCCGTATTGGCATTCTATGTATGCAGAAAAATGGTGAGCGTTACTTTAAAAAAATGAGGGCATGAACAATGTCTCCCCAACGCAGAATAACAGGATATGTGCACAGAATTACAGGTGCCACCCATGGTTCTTTTACCAGTTCAGATAAATATCATGTCTCATACTCACATTTCCTTCTTGGTGCCTATTAAATGGGACCATCAGATAACGATTACAGGAAAAATGCCCAGGACAAACTGGTTGCACTTCTAACATTCTCTTTCTTCATTTATGGATAAGCATATCTAGAATGGTTTCATGTTCTGCTCTTCCCAGCTTCATTACCGTCATTGTTGATGAAATGTGAAACCAGAATTTTAATGGCATGGTCTCGCAGTGGAAAAGAACTGTTACAGGCATGATCATACTGTTCTTTCGTTAAAATAATCATAACCAAACCACAACCTCATATCTAATATTAATGCCATTGTATGGCATGGTGGAGTTTGGTTGTTCAGTTTTTTCAGAAATCATGAAAGGAGAGAAGGATGCACACCATTGAAATTCAGTGCGGAAGAAAATCTGGTGCTTCTATTTTAAGACTGGGAACATCAGGAGACTCTGAAACTAAAGTTTTAAGAAAAGTATGTAAGGATTTTTGTTCCGATAATATTTGGAGTGATTTGGAGTAGGCAGGTATGAAGCTCATCACAATTATGAAAATATGTAGCAAAATAGACATTACCAGTACAGTCGGCCCTTGTATCCATATTTTTAATCCACAGCTTCACGCATCCACGTTTCAAAATATTTTAAAATCATATATTCCAACAAGTGTGTCATGTTATACAAGGAATACCGTCTTACTCTTCCCGTATATAGTGGGCTTGAGCATCCATGGATTTTAATAGGCATGGGTGTGTGTGTGTAGTGTGTGTCATGGAGCCAAGAGTCCACGGTGTGAGAAGGAACCAATTTCTTTTCATTGTCCAATATTAATCATTGACACCTTTTTATCTATATTGTTTGCACAAACGTTAGTACTCTAGCCATAACGCTATAGAAGAATTGTGGGCTTGGGGTGAATTAAAGAAACTATTGAAGATTTAGAGGAAATGTTAGCAAGTCTAGATGTGAAGTTGATATAGCGCTTTCTTTATATGTTGATATGTTGATATATATAATTATATATATATATATATAATTCTGATTGATTGAATTGAACCAGATGTCAAATTTTTATGTATTGTTTTGTTTGCGTAAGATCTGGCTGGTTTGTATTTTAATTTATATAGAATTGTGTTTAAAAAAAGGTATTGTTTTGTTAAACA
>NC_056526.1:113904229-113921491 GCF_019175285.1 Sceloporus undulatus
TTTAAACAAACATGTCTCACTATCTGCCTGGCATGCTTGCTGTTGCCGCATGTGACCACGGGATCTTTTTCTGTCCTCAGAGTGAGCAATATGCAGCAGTGGTCGCCATGCCAGGTGGCACAGCAGGATGTGCATGTGAACAGTTGCCCGTCTTCACAACTGAAGGCCCCCGGTAATGGTGTGATCTTCTTTTACACCTTCCAGCCATCCCTGGAGCATCTTCTCTCTTACTCCACAACTTTGATATCCATATCTTGGTAATCCAACAGTTTTGATGAAGTTCCTGTAGGTCTTCAGAAAACACATCCCAGGTACTTAACTGAGTCCCAAGCTATTGTTCCAAGGACCCTCACCCAGAGTACTTCAGGTAGCTATTTTTAGAGCTAGGAATCAAGGTATTTATTGTTTGTCTATCTTGTTACGGATTAATCTTTCTCCTTCTTCTAGTCAGATTGTTGTCTTTTCTTCTCTTTAACTGGGCTCCCAAGACATGTACTTATTCATTGTCACATACATACTCCATCATATATCTAGACACTTATTTTCATAGGTCCATATTAGATGTTTCTTTCTCTTCCTCCGCCTCTTATAGCAATATAGTATGTACATTTCAATATTACTTATCACTGAACTCAGCACTCTCTAAGCAGTTGATAATATGTAAGCTAATTGCCCCCAACAAGCTGGGTATTCATTTTACTGACCTATGGTAGGATAGAAGGCTGAGTCTTCTCAGCCCCTTGGATTGAACTCAAGATATTGTGGCTGCAGTACCAACATTTAACTGTGCCACCAGGGCTCCCGAATTAAAAGTAATGCTGTGGCTAAGTAGAACATCTGCTGGCACCATGGCTCTAAAACATTTTGGAAAGGATGGTTGAAATATTCCTGGGAAGATACATTATGAAATTATTGCATCCAACCTTTAGCATGGCAATGTACCCATTAGATGAGCTGTCTTTTTTCCCCTTGGACAGTAGGGATATAATTCTTCACTTATTTTCTTCTTGAAAGAAAGAACAAGCAATATTAGCGATTTTCTTCCTACAATGCTAAAATTTTCAAAAACCACACAGTTTTCAAAGCCCATTTCCAATTTGGGACTTATTCTGTGCAAAATTCACACGTTGTAGAGAAAATAGTATTTTGCACACAGGAAACAGTATGTTCTGTGCAGAAAACAAAATATTAATTGGGTGCAGAACATGCTGTTTCCTGTGGCTTCTGTGTAAAACAACCATATGAATTTATTTGTTTGTTTATTTGCAGAAAAATTCATGAACTGTGTAGGTTATCATCAGTCCAGGAATTTTTTCATAAGGATTTCTCAAGACTCAAAAATAAGTTTTCAACATTTTTAGAATATTTTCGAATATCCTCTCCATCCCTACTATACAATGCTGACCTATGTTGTATCTTCACAAGGGTGTTTACAACCTAATTACTGAAGTGTACAGGAACTGTGATGCTGGCATCAGTTCAGGTGGAAAGAAGGGAGAGATAAGCCTCTAGACCACATAATGAAAGTGCATGCATCACTAAAGTCCTATCGAACCATTGGCCCCACAACAGCAGTTTTCTCCTTTCAATTCTTGGCAGGGGCTTTTCCTACTAACTAAAATGCATCTTTAACAATTTGACCAATGCAGATTTGTGCAACAATACAATATTGTACTAGTTCAAGTCATGTACTTGCTCATTTGCCTTTGCCCTCTATGTCAAGTTGAAGGGTAATCTTGAAATCCTTCATCCAACCATGTATTTGTAGTGGGGGCAAATTCCTATTTTGTATATCATAGGTTCTTATCAAAGGCTTTGTATTCAACGCTTTGTGACAAGTTAGCACATTGAAGCTCTGCCTAGTTCATTGAAGAAATAAGACAAGAATATAAAAATTATCACCAAATCAAGAAAAAGGTCTTGTGATTATACTTTCCCATTTGATTTCTTGTCTCCCACTCCTTTCTATCACAAAACAGAATATGCATAATATATCTATATTTCCAAAGAAGTTGGATTCTGCAAAGCTAAAATAAGCACTAGCTGAGGAAACAGGAGAAACTCAAGCCATATGGTTTGCATTCACTGGGTCCATAAGGAAACATTCAGTTTCACCAGAGGTTATACATAAAATAAAGTGAAGGTCAACTTAATAGAACCATCAGTGTCAAGATAAATGTAATTCAAAACCTGCAGAGACTTTGGGCATGTTTTGTTTGTTTTCTTAGGTATCCTGTTTATCTTCCTCCAAATGTGCAGGTCAAGCATAGGCAGTAATATCTAAATGATTATATGAAATCTATCATTTCTTTTTCTTTCTAAAAAGTGCAGCTACTCACTCTCAAACCACAAGTTTGTGAGTTCAATCCCAGTAATCCCAGCTCAGGGTCGACTCAGCCTGGCATCCTTTCAAGGTCACTAAAATGAGTATCAAGCTTGTTGGAGGCAATTAGCTTATAGTTGTAAACCACTTAGAGACTGCTTTGTGCGGTATGAAGTGGTATATAAATGAAGCTGCTGTCTCTGTCTCTGTAGTACACATTTTTGTTTAGTTGCTTCTTTTCTCTTCTTTCTATGATTGTTTTCCCTTCCTCTGCCAGGACCTCTCTCTCTGGACTTTATTGCACAGGCCTTGGAACAGACCTGTTGCGTTCTAAAAAGGGACACGATGAGAATGGGAGGTGGCATAGAATGCATCTTACCGCACAGGGAGAATGCTGCTGCCACCGCTAGATAGTCTCATCATGTTCTGGATGTGTCCCAGAGAGGGCGATTTTCAGGAATGCTTGCGTTCCTGAAAATCGCCCACTGGGGAACACATTCAGAATGCAATGGGAATGTCCGCCACTGGTGGCAGCTTTCTCCCTGTGCGGTAAGATGTGTTCTATGCCGCCTCCCATTCTCATGGTGTCCCCTTTTAGAACTTAGGTGAGAGTATCTCACTTGATGTGGGTCTTGCCAGTTGGAAAAAACTGCAGTGTTGAGACTGTGTCAAGAAAGCATACCCAAAGAAAGTAGTTTGTGCAAGGCCATGGCTAGTAACTACATTTCAAGCCCATCTAGGCCAGAAGATTCCATCTCTGTATCAGTACTTAGGAATGTGTCAATTAGAATGGTTAGGCCTTATTAATTTTGTTTCTGTTGACTTGCTTGAAATGAATATCTGATAACTATATGTATCTCCCCATATGAACCACCTAAGATCCTCAATAGAAGCCTTTCTCTCGGTCCCACTACCATTCCAGGCTCAACTGGTGAGGACACAAGAGAGAGCCTTCTCGTTGGCTGCTCTCACCCTGTGGAACTCCTTTCCATGGGAGGCTAGACTAGCTCCCTCCCTGCTGGCCTTTCGCTAGCAAGCAAAGATGTTTTTTTATTCCAACAAGCTTTTTAAAATCATGCAGGGATGGTTTTATCAGGGGATGGGGGGTTGGTTTAGATTATTTTAACATTGTATATTTTAAATTTTGTAATATGTTTAACTGTTTTAATTGGATTATTTTACTTATTTTTCAAGTACAGCATCATGCTGTACAACTTGCTGTACTTGAGCAAGCAGAGATCACCAGCATTGAGGCCATGCTATTGAAGATGCAGCTGTGCTGGGATGGACACATTTCTAGGATGAAGGACCATCACCTCCCCAAAATAGTATTCTATGGTGAACTCGCCACGGGTTAGCGTAAGAGGGGCGCCCCAAAGAAGAGATACAAGGACTCCCTGAAACAACACCTCACGCTCGGCCAAACTGATCACCAACAATGGTCCGTCCTGGCCTCGCATTGGGAGGCATGGAGATGCACTATCCACGATGCTGCAGCCTTTTTTGAAAGCTCACGCCGAACGCGTCTCGAAGAGAAACGACAACGCAGAAAGAACCACAACCCAGAAACATCACCCAAGGAAACCTTCTGCTGTGCTTTCTGCAACCGGACTTGTTTATCTCAGATTGGCCTTTTTAGTCATCAGTGCACTTGTAGAAAGCATGAGATGAGTCCTTCCTGAATCTTCGTTTGCAAAGAAAAGCCAGAGAGACTTATTTTTAAAGTGCTACACACACACACACACACACACACACACTTATACATGGCCCTTTTTATACACAATTTTTTAATACATGGATTCAAGCATCCACTGTTTGAAAATGTTCAAAAAAAGTATAAATTTCAAATATCAAACCTTGATTTTCTATTTTTATTAGGGATACCATTTTGCTATGTCATTATATTTAATGGGACTTGAGCATCCACGGGAGATCTTGGAACCAAACCCCAGCGTATAACAAGGGTCCATGGTATGTTGTAAGCTGCCTTTGGTTGCAACTTGGGAGAGAGGCGGGATTAAAGTAAAATAAAATAAAACAAAATAAATATTGTCCCTAAGAAGACATCTGCTGAATTTAAACTCATTCACTATTTGTCTTTACCAAGGAGGGAATCAATGAATAATGCTATCTATGCTGAACTTTGCTCAGTACAATACACATCTTTTGATGCAGTGGTACTTGCTGAATTTAAAAAAAAAAAGGAAGAAGGTTGGAATAGAATTGGTGAAATGTAAGATTAAGTCTGCATTATGCATTCCCCCAGTTCTTCTAGAAGATTAGGGATTGTTAGGTTTTTCCTTTGGAAATGCATTTTATATGGATAGGGCTCTCCCTATGGGTGTTCCATATCTTGTTCTACATTGGAAACTTTTAGTACATGTTTGGAATAGGCTCCCAAGTTTAAATCAGGAAAAGCAAGGATAGTTTATTGTTTTGATTATTTTGTTGTTGTTTATTGTTCCAGCAGGGATTGGCCAGCTTTGATTCAGGATTTTGTTTTGCTTACTGAGCATTTGGATGATGTTTTCATGGGAAAACTGAGGGATTGAGTGAGTACTTGTCTCATTTTCTTGGGTATTGAAAGTGACAGCTTTGCTCAGCATTATAGTGCCCCTCTGGACAAGCTAGAAGATTTGAAAATTAAGGGTTGTTGAGCCTGGTAGGGCCTTTGTATGTATCTATGTGATGCGATTGCTGGGATGCATCACCTTCACCATACAATTGGGCTCACTAGGAGCATTAAGGAGGATTTGCAGTTATGGTGTGAACTCTTAGTGTCTTTCAATGATTTTTTTCCTGCCTTGCATTTCCATGATGCACTACAAGTGTCCTCAAATGCAGCTGCATCCATCTGCTTTGGAATTTATTTTAGAGGACATGAGTGTGTTTAGGTATTGTACAAAGAGTGGGCTGATATAGGGTTGTTATGAAATGTATCTTTTCTAGATATTTTTTTTCTTATTGTTGTGGCAGAATATCATTATTCTGAAATGAAAAAAAAGTGTTGGTTGTGACTGGACTGAAGGCTGAATCAATCAGAAGTAGAACTGTGTATGAACAAGGTAAGGAAGTGCAAAGAGTCATGTATATCCACATCTTAAAATGCCACAGTTTGAAATCTTACTGAGGAGGTAGAAAAACTCATAATTGCAAATTTTCTTCACTTAAAAAAAGGTCAACCACATCAAAAGACGTCTCACTCTCAATAATTTTAAAATGATGTCAAAAAGCATTGAAAATTGACCAATTCCACCGCTGTGCAAATATAGGGCAGAGGGTAGTGTGTGTGCATGTGTATGCTTTTAGGGAAAACAACAGGCTGAAAGTTGATGTTAAATAATTGTCTGAATAGACATTCTTAGTTCCTGATTCTCCTTGATTTGCCACCTTATTTCCCCCCTCCTTTTTGTTGTGCACTTAAGTGAATCTATTTCGATTAAACAACCCTCTAGAGAGCTGGAAGTATAGTGCAAACTGACAGTTTATTCTGAAGTGCATATAACCCTCATGAATACAGGAGGTGGAGAGGAGATTAGATTAGATTCATAAATATGTGTTTGAATAAGATAGAGTCAAGAGATGAATATCACACTCATTGTTTGTATCACTTTATGAATAATAAAGTGAAGCCTGAACTACCTTTTTCTCACAGACCATCTGTGTGAAAATATGGTCTCAGTAGTACTGTCATTTTTCAATGGGAAGAAATCCTTACAGTTATACCACACTCCCTTTAAAATGAATTTGCTTTAAATCAGTCCATGTTACAGTTAGGTATGTTTCAAGAAACTACATTTTTAAATTTTCAGTACCAAATGACATGGCCTATATCTCCTGGATTAATATTGAGATTACAGTCTATGTATCCATTGCTGTTCACATATTTCAGAATGTTTTGATCATTCTCAGCTCCCAAAATGTATCAGCATGCATTTATGAATTAGGAATGGAAAGAAATGCCATTGGAATCAATAGTCTCAATGAAAGTAGGCTTTTTGAATTTCCCAAGAGCTACTGTGAGAAAACGTGTTGCCTTGAGAATTCACACATTTGTAAACGTTACAATTCCGGATGATAAATTGGAGGCACTGGAGACAAAAAAATATATATATTTTTATAAATTACTAACAAATAAATACATATATATATATATATATATATATATATATATATATATATATATATTAAAAATAAAACAGGAAAATGATAACTTAAATAAATTGCACAAATAAACATGCAAATTGAGGGGAATTGATTTAAAATTCCATGAGTGTCAGTAAGGGCAGAAAAGTCTTCCAATCTAATATGGAACAAGGAAAAAATGGAATAAAAAGCAGAGAGCTCAGAGCGAAAGATTTTCACATTCTCTCCTACTGGGAGAGTGGCAGATTTTGAAAATAAAATACACAAAACCAAAACCAAAACCAGAACTCTACATTAAGAAATGGGGATAGTGAGGGGAAATCCTTTTAAACACATATTTCAATATAGATTCTAGTTTAAAAGATTTAAAGATGGATATTGAAACGAGCTGGAGCACATTCATGTGTAAACATAGGGAAAATGTACCCAGATGGGAAACAGACTTGAACCATAAATCTTGTAGGTACAAGATTTCTTTCTTTTCTTTTCTTTTCTTTTCTCTTCTCCCCCCCCCCCCCGCCCACTTTTTTGTGTGGATACATACAATTAATGTTAGTCCTACCTATAACAGACTCACTGAAATGAATGAGACCTACTAGTTACAACTAAACTGTGTGCCAATGATTTCAGTGGCAGTCTAGGATCGCTGCCACACTGCAGAATTAATATATTAATAAACACTGGTTTAACTGTCATGGCTAAATCCTATGAAACCTTGGATTTTGTACTTTGTTGTGGCACCGAGTTCTGTGACATAGAAGGTTAACTATGGCCTGAAACAGATACGCCAAATAAAACAGCTTTCGGACACTTTCATAATAGACATTTATCTACTTAGAATTATATCTATACCTATTTGAGAGCAGGGTTCTCTATTAGCAGCATAGCCAGTAGTTATTACCCAGTTTTAGAATTGTTTTACATTGTTATAGATCTTTTGTTAATTAGAGGTTTTATTTCCTTGTATGTTTTCTTTTTAAAATAGAAAAATAGTGTGTAATTGGCTTCATCTGCATTGCATAAATAATCCAGTATGATGCTGCTTTAACTACCATGGTTATGGAATTTGGGATCTGTGGTTTTGTGAGCTATTTAGCCTTCTATGTCAAAGATAGATCTGGTGCTTCAACAAAGTACAAATCCCAGAATTTAAAGTGGTATCAAACTGGATTATTTATGCAACCTTAGTTTGTATGTTTTTGGTTGTTTTAATAAAAAAAAAAGTATTTGGAAAAATGGAACACACATTTCAATCATTATTTGAATTTTTAAACATCATTTCCATCCCTAAATCATGATAATCAGAACTGAGCATAGTATTACAGACAATACTCTCCCCATTTTTAAATAGAGAAATATTATTAGCATTGTCAGCAAGCATCCTATGATACCCAAGATTGAAAACAGATTTTCTAACCAATGAAGTTATGACTTGGTATCACACAACACAGGCCTGTGCCAGCCATCAAACAGAGTCTTTCATTTTCTGTTGTTTCTGTTGTTACCAAAATAAAACAATTCTATAATTTACCATAGCAGTTCCAAGTTTTAATTTTTCATTGACTGCTGTTTGGCTATTCTGATTGCAACTCTCTGGAGAATCAAATGAGGCAGAGAGAGTTTGTTATTGCTGTCTGTGTGACAAGCATTTGCAACATGTGTCTCACCAAAACAGCTGTTCACAATCCTTTTTCTTTTTTAAAGAAGTGCCCCTTGTTCTGGATAGTCTAGAAAATAAAGCCCAAAAAAGTTTTCTCTGTCTTCCATTCTTTCCTACTCTCTCTCTCTTTTATTATATGAAACCAAAGGGGAATGGTAGGACCTGAGTTACAAAATAAATAAATCAGTGTAGTAATAATTTTTGTAATGTCATCTCCATTGATGGAGTGATAAACACTGAATATAGATTTTACCAATGATTTTACAACTATACAAATGTGTATGGGGGGGGGGGTTATGGTGTTGCATATTCCCAGAGCCCAGATGTTTTTCAGTCTGAAGGGTAAAAACTTTAATTTCTCTCCCCCCCCCCATTCCATATACAGAAGTTAGCAAGAATCTCAGTTTAAAATCATTGTCAAATGGCTAATATTCCCCTCTATACCAGACGATAGCAGGCTAATTTAGGGAATACAGAATTGGCTAGGTGGCCCAAGCAGTTTTGAATGGTGAGTGTCCAAGTAGAAATGGATGGAAAGCCTGCCAGTATCCGCTTCCTGAGATATTTGCTTGACTCTTTCTGCAAGTAAGACCAGCACTGTATGGGTTTTTGCGGGTTTTTCAGGCTATGTGGCCATGTTCTAGAAAATTTTCTTCATGACATTTTGCCAGCATCTGTGGTTTGCATCTTCAGAGAATGCTTTGCCTGGAAAAAGCTGGGTGTATATATACTGTGTGAGTCTGGGAATGCAGGAGTGATTTGCATGTGTATTCTTCTGTGTTGATGGCTGGCCTCAGGCTGGGAGGCTAATGCAAAAGAGGATTAATGTCTGCTGATTGGTGATCATTATCTACTGGGAAAGCCCCTGACTCTGAATGGTTTCCCCATTGCATTTGCTGAGTCCTTATTTTGATATTCCTCAGGGCTGGTAGCCAAATTTTGTTCATGGTCCATGGGCTACTTCCAACTCTATGTTTCTATTACTCTATGGTCTTCAATCATCAGAGAGGAAGTCATGTAAAATATTCTCTAGAATTCACACGTGTCATCTGCATCTTTCTCGGTTTCACTCAAAAAACAGCAGTTTCTGTTATTGACACAATAGTTGTCAAGCTGATGTTAAGTCCATGTCATCATCAATGTTCAAGAGTTCTGTTTGAGCTGGATCCTTTTGTTTGTTGGATGCTTCATGCAGAGAGGGTACAGTGTTAACTCTCTTAGGTTCCAAAGGTTGTACTGGAATTATAGTTGTAAGGTCCTTTTTATTCATTTATAAGAGAGCATCAATAGAACTCATATCTAAAGCCCTCTCCACATCATGGACCTCAGCAGTAGTTATTAAATTCCACAGTGGTATGGCCAAATCCTTTGTGGTAAGCAGCATATTTTTAAGGTCATCTACTCTGGATGTGATGTCATGTTGTTCTATATTAATTATTAAGTCACTTGAATCTGTGGCCTGTTTCTCTGTGGGTTGCCTCTCTGCCGTACTGTTGGAGGTTTTAACTAAATTGGGCTTCGGTGTGGTCTTACTCAAGGTCTCTTTAGGGATTCCCATTATTTGAAATTTTGCTGAGAACATAGCAATTTGGCCTTAAACAAGGAATATTTACGTTCATATACCTCTCAGCGCCCTGCCATGTCTTATGACATTTTAATTCTTGCGATGTATTCTTCAGCTGAAGAGTATAAGGAGACCTACACTGATCTACAGCATAGCCATTTGTCAAGTCCAGGTTTTTTTTCCTTCATGCTTTTAAAAATATGGCTTGGACAGAAAATATCACAACAAATCTACAAACAGTTGTCATTTTTAATTTTTTAATTTTATTATTTTGGACCCCATTCCAATGTAAAGCATTGAGACAAAATACTTTGTCATTTTCTATCAAATAATTGTGCAGCAAAGCAGAAATTTTGTACTCTGGGTGTTGGCAGGTTGGCAGCATTTGAGGGGAAATAAAATGTTTTCCATGATCAGAACAAACTCCGGAGTTCATTGAGATCAGCAAATACCACAGACTACAGGAAAAGGTATGTTTAATTTATTTTCTCTGATTTTATTTCACTTTTAAATTGTGAATTTTAAATGATGAATTTTAAATGTGAATTGTTTTAATATGTGTACATCTTACTTGTCCTTTGAAATTGATGTGTATTTTAACTGATGTCTTTTTAACTGATGCTGTTTGTTACTTCTTGTTGTTCCCTGCCTCAATCCATGGGGAGAGGTGGGTAAGAAATAGTAACGATAATAATTTGGGTCAGAAAATTCCTCAGACTTGAAACTATCTAAATTCATTTTTCTTAGTGCTAGAAAGTTAGTCCCTGTTCCCACTTTGTCCATACTAGGTCAGTGGTGGAATCCATGTACTTTTTATAAAAGATCAGAAATTAATCATTAGTATGTCCAGATCATTTGTGTACTGTTTTAACATTAACAATTACTTATGTACCCAAACTAAGAGTGAATTTGGAGCTCCTTGGAGGTGTTCATCTTTGGTTTGTTCATTTGTTTGGTGTTTTTTTTTTGGGGGGGGGGCAGTCCCAGTGGTTTGTGAAGGGTCCCAGGACTAGTGTACATTTTGAAATATTGTACAACTGTGCTCACGAACCCTTAATGGAACGTTACAGCAATTGCTATTTAAGCCAAGCGATGCCCCTGAGAAATTTCAGAGTTACCTGGAGACAGAAGGTTTTATGAAGGTTGCTGTGACCTGGCTATTATTCTTCAACTATTGACATTTGAAATTTGTTGGAGAGGTAACTACATTTTTTGGCTGGTGAATTGGAAATTACATTCTGGAGCTTTTTCCAGGGTATTGTTTTCTTTTTGCCTTTCTCACTCGATACATCAATATTATTATTTGTTGGATGTTTCAACTGTGGATATGTCTAGGATTGTCTGGGGTTCAATTTGTGTGTGCCTAAGTATATGTGTAGTATCCAAACAGTGCCATCAAACATCAAGTAGTGGATCTAAACTTTCCTTCCTTTCTCTTTCCTTTTCTTTAGAATAGAAAGTGACAGCACTGAGTATCAATGTAGTTGCTCCAACTCTTCCAACTATGTCTCATTGTGCAATAAAATGTCTGAAAATAAGTGTCTGAATAAATATATGCAAATGATGAATGTACAATTTTTTCATATAATGTTAAGTGGTACTCTTAGTAGTATAACATGATATGTACAACAGCCTGGATTGTAATGTTTAATAATGTATTGAGCATTATTTGCATGTTTTTCAAGAAGAAAAAAAATAAAGAGAACTCCCATCTCTACCTTTGATTTGGCATGCAAAACCAAGCTCTCTCAAGGATGCCAGAACTAACATGTGACAGGGTTTGCATTATTGTCTTACCTTTAAGACAGATATGGTGTCCTTTAGATGACTAGACTGCCACTTCTATAATATCTTGACCATACTGGCTTACATTTTCAGAGCCGTAATCCAGAATTATGGAAGACATCTATGTTTTCATGCTGCCGTAAGCAGAAGAGTTTAGTGAGTTACTTTAAAATACCAGCAACACACAGTTTGTTGTGTAATTCTGCACTTGTCTCTTACTCCTGCACACAAGGATGAGGAATCACACAAATTACTTTTCTTGTACTATAAGAGGGTGAGGCATTTTGTGGCATTCATGACAAGAGAACTATTTTCTGCCTCTTTTTGCTCAAATGAACAAAATTGCACAATTGAAGAGAAATTGCAAAAATGTACAAAATGATAATGGCCTACAGCTTTGTTTCATGAACTTTTAAACAGCAGAAGCAGTGGATGAGTCATTTGCAACTTTATTTAAACAATCAGCCAGTCATTCTGTGTTTCCTGCATATGGGTGTACTTTGCTTCTCAATGGGGGAAGGTGTTAGTTTTGTGCAGAGACAGTTTGTGCAAATTATTGAAATTGCAATGAGAAAACACAGTGTTGTTTGTTTTGCTCTCACCTGGGTGAGTGGAATCTTGATGAGCTTGAAAATGCCTCACTAAGAGGTTCCATCATGCTGAGACAGACAATATCAGCAGGAACTTGGAATATGAGAAAGATTCCCTACATTTCTATATGTAAGACTTTGTAAGCCAACAGCCCCTGTTGCCAACCTGACTTTTTGAAGTGAGTTATTATGTCACTCCCTATTTCTATCACTTTCCAAACAAATAAAAGGAAAAAAAAACCAGTTAAAAAATCAAATAAAAGCTTTTATAAAATCCCACAATCCTACATGGCACAGCCTGTGCAGGGCCACAAAAGGGCCCCCAAAAACAGCCTCTTTTTGTGCTGCAGAAAAGGCACTGTTGGTGCGCTCACACTCCATGATGATGCCCCTCACGTGCTGTGCCATTTGAATGCAGTGCATGAGGCACGTCATCAGCGTGCACACCATCTGAATGCATGCACACCAATATGGCGCCCAGACAGCATGGTAGGGCTCAGGAGCATTTGGATGCCCTGCTCTCCTGAGCCCCAATTTTGGCCCCAGGCCTGCGCATAACACCAGTCTATACTGGGTTTAAGTTAAGTCTCATATTATTTTCAGAAGAAAGATTTCCATATCTCTGTTAGCCTTAAAAGTATGCTATTATAAATAATGTTGCTACTTGTAACATGTTGCTTCCAAGCTCTGGTAAGCCTTTTGCTAGTCAGTGTCCATCCTCTCATTAGCCAAAATGAGTAATTCGAATCCATTCAATATAAACTTTCTTAGGGACAAGTTGAAATATCTATGCCAATCAGGTGGTGAACCCACTCTTAGTTTTATGCCAGATATTATAGGTGTTGAACCATATAGGAGTTAGCGTTGAACAAATATGATAGCTTCTTTAAAGTCTGGAATAAAACTCAGAGCAGATTGACTGTAGTCCTGACATGGAAACTGCCCTTGTCATGGATTTCCCTGGCTTCCTTGCTCTCTAGTACAGGAAGGAGAGAGAAAGACCAGTGTGAAGAAGAAAAATTCTGACACTTTGGGGTTGTACAGATGGGCAGCGGGACACTGCCCCTGTTTTTTCCCCAGATTCAGGCCATGATAACTACATGCCACAGCTTCCAAAGGGAGCAAAAAGAAGCCCCAAAAGGGGCTTCTTTATGTGTCCTGGAAGGGGTGTCATAGGCATGCTGACATGCCATGATGTCACCCCTTTCCTGCTGTGCTATTTGGGCACTGCTCCTGGCGTGTGTCATCATGGTGTGTTCTGTGTGGATGGGTGCATACCAAAATGGTGCCCGGGTTGCATGGTAAGAACTTTGAGTGTGCAAACACTGTGCTTACAGGCCGGCACAAAGTTCCAGTCTATACAGCCCCTAAAGCTGCCTCCACACTGCAGAAATAATTCAGGAATTGTAGTTTGTTGTGACACCAGAGTTCTCTGACTAAATGTCTCACAAAACTGCAAAATCCAGAATTCCATAGCACTGAGCCTTGGCAGTTAAAGTTGTCTCAGTATGGATTATTTCTGCTATGTGAATGCAACCAAAGAAACAAAATGCTGCTTCTTTTGGGGGCAGAAGAAGAGTGCCCTTATCACCACTGCTGCAGCTTTTCAGTGTTTCAGTGGTGTGGTATGTGTAAATGCTGTGCTGCCAAAATGCTGTGAAGCTGCCAGATATGCAGTCAGCCATGTGGCTTATCAGCGGCATGGGGGTACAATCAGAGCATGGAGCATCTAAATGCTGTGCTGAGACACTGCCCCCAACCTGTCTCTTACTGTCAGCCTGTTTTGCCCCATAGTCACTCTATATTATGAATCAACAGAGCACTGGAGGCAATGTTACAAGATGAATGATCAAAAACCTTCTCAGGCAATAGGTCTCTGAGATTTCATATAGTTACATAAATCAAATCACATGGTATGGAACTGGATACTTTCCAATCCATAGCTGAATGCTAGAATTGAATTTTTAAAAATGGTTGGGCCGATTGAAAGCTTTGGTTTTCATAAGGAAAGTATGGATCGCCATTCAAATTAGGGATGCAATTCTTCACTGAGCTACCATTCAAGAGGAGAAACAAGTAAGTTTAGTAATTTTCTTCCCCTGCAAAAAATTCTTCAAAAACATGCAGTTTTAGAAACCTATTCTCAATTTAGGACCTGTTCTATGCAAAACAGGCATCTGGTTGCTTGGCACAGACTTTTCTGCACTGCGAACATTTTCTCTGCATCATCACCTCACTACATTGCAGTACAGTGTGTATGTATTGTTGCAAATCGAATTGAGTAGTAAATGGATAATAATATATGCCCCAGTAGACTCAGTAGCTGCATGTTCCTTCTTTTTTCTAGTTTAGCACACAGAACTGTCAAGAAAGTGTCGTTTGAACCCCAGGGCTGAACTGCTGTTGGTTAGCCTCACCTTTAGTAGAGCTACTCAATCAATTGATCAACGATGAGTCAACAAATCAGTATATTCAGTTAAGTTAATTGCTTTACTCTGGTTGGAACTATCAATAGGATTTAGGCCCAGGTGGCTGTTCCTGTCTTCCAACAACAAAATGCCTATGATCATCATGTCTGCAAACAGCCACAGAGGAAATAAGGTCTCTGAAGAAACAAAGTGGATCTATCCCATAAATTCCTCCACATTTCTTCCTGAAATTTCTGCTGGGCAATACTTTAAATCATCCCAATCATACACAACTACATAATGATTAGTGCTTAAAGTCAGTAGCAGTATACATCTTTCCTAGCCTTGATGCTCAAGATCTTTTTAACAAGAGATAAGAGACATGCGAACAAGGACTTCTGCTGTGTTATGGGTCAAAATTATGGAACCCTGAACTTACTCTATTTCATCAGATTTCAAAAACTAAGCAGTGCTGAACATGGTTAAATTTGGATGGGAACCATAGGCTCTCTCCACATGGGCTAGGCTGAGAAAGATTTATACAGATAGAAACTACATATTCCATCTCAGTCAATAATGGACCTCAACACACATAGGCTTTACTGGAAGCAAGTCTTAGATAATTTATAGAATACAACACCCAGAATCCCCCAACCATCATAAATCTCTCCTTCTCCCATTCTGGTTTGTTCTTGATATGTCTCTTCATTTTTCTTCATTGCCTTCCTATAAAATATTCTGCTTGTCTTTTTTAAAGAAAATAACAATTGAATAGGTAGTAGCAAATAGACATTTACTTCCAATTATTCTTATTAATAGTTTTTTGTGGGAATAAGAGTTTATTCCTGACATTTTGCCAGTATCTGTGGCTGGCATCTACAGAGAATGCTGGCATGGAATAGATTTGAAGATACACACACACACACACACACACACACACACACACACACACACTGTGTGACCCTGGATAGGGAGGAGTGATTTCTATGTTAATCTGTGTGTATGTGTGTGTGCGTGTGTATCCAACTCTAATCCATGAGAGCATTTTCTGAAGATGCCAGCCATAGATGCTGATGAAACATCAAAAATTAACTCTTCTAGAACATGGCCACATAGTCCGAAAAACCCACAAAAAACTCATAGATGCTGGCCATGAAACCTATTCTTATAAAATGTTGGAAGAAATAATAATAGAGAGTATGGTGGCAAAGTTGCTGATTTAATCCATGCAGATTACGAGACAGTCTTGCTGAGACTTACAACCTCCAAGCCAAAGATTATTCAGGTTGTTCCATTGTCTTTCAGTGATATATTGCCCTAAAAACAAAACAAAAATCATCACACTTGAATATCTTTCCATGAAAATAACTGCATCTTCAGTTTCACTTTATACACAAGCAGGACTGATAGCACCCTTATATTGTTTCTAGGCAAATTCCCCTTTTCAATGCATACTATCTATTTTCCCCATTTCCTTTCCCCTCTCCTATTTGATGTGTTCTCCTGAATCACAAGGCATTCCCAGCAGTACTCAGTCCCCATAACCATGTGAATCTCTCTCTTACTTTCTCTCTCTCTTGTTTTCTTGCTCCTTTTTTTAAAAAACAACAACAGATATCCCTTTATATTTTAAAGCCTATGGCGGGTTACAGACCACAATTTAGGACGTGCTCCGCGTGTCCTAGGCTTAGGAAGGGGCGTGCTAGGGTTAGGAAGAGTTGCCCCTTCCTAACCGGCCCCGTTCCCAACACGTGCGGAGCGCGTCCTAAATGGCGTTGCCCATCCACATGGGCACTGCCATTTTTACGTCGTGGACGCTGTGCGTCCAGACGTGGTGCGGCAGAAGTGATGCCGTGAGTGCGCTCTTCGTGCCTCACGGCGCCACTTCCAGGGCCAAAAAGGAGCGCCATTTTGGCGCTCCTTTTTCGCTGTGGATGGAAGCCTCGCGGTCTGGCCAGCTAATGGCAGCGGCAGGAGAACGGCCGCTTGAGGGTGGTCTGTAACGCGCCTATGTGTGTTTTTAAAAAACCCTGTTACAGCCTTTTAATAATGGACAGTTGAAATTTGAATGGATGTATCATATTGCTTTATGTTTGTCCTTAACGTTTCATCCAATGCATTTTTTACTTACGTAGAGACAGAAAAAGTGTGGACTGTTAAATTTGAATTAACTGAAATTTGCAATTTTTTTAATATTTCTATTTGTATTTTTTGTAGGAAAGCACATTTAAAGAGACAGAGCTGCAGACAAGGAACTATGAAAGCCAGTGTCAAAATGTCAAACTCAGTGTGATGCACCTTAGGAAGTTTTGCCAATGAATATAAGCTGTTCCCCTTGACATCACATGGGGTCTAATTTATATTGGACACTTGGATGGGGGGCATACAAGGGGGTTTAATATGTGTCCTCAACTGCATCTCAGTTCTGATCAAGTCCTAATACATGCAAATAGAAGTTGTTATTGGAAATTATCAACCATTTTTTTTCTTACACTAGGTACAGGAAATAAACACACAGGGTTGGATTCTACCACATATCCCCATCTTAGGTCGATACTCATCCTGTTCTTAGGAGCCCTGGTGGCTCAGTGGTTAAATGCCTATACTGCAGCCACTCACTCAAAAACCATAACATTGTGAATTCAGTACTAGCCAAGGGCTCACGCTTGACTCAGGCTTGTATCCTTGCTATGTCACTAAAATGAGTACCCAGCTTGTTGGGGACAATTAGCTTACAGTTGTAAACTGCTTAGAGACTGCTTAGGTGATATGAAGTGGTATATAAA
>NC_056526.1:113921501-113936149 GCF_019175285.1 Sceloporus undulatus
TGAAGCTGGGCTTCTCCTGGACCTTTCAAAGAACATGATTTTCCCATTCTTTTAAAGGACTGAGAGAAGCCTTGATTGGGTATAGAATGAGTACTGTCTGGGAATGGGGCTATGTAGTAGAATCCGACCCTGTGTGTTTAAATCCTGCACCGAGCATAGGGATAAAAACCAGTGTGGCAATCTCCATTATTGCTTGTGGCATGAATTGCAGCTGAGGGAGGTGGGCAATTTAGATTTTTGGTTGAATGATTCCCTTACCCCTTGCTAGGCCTGCACTGTTTCACAGTCAAACTGTTTATTATTCTTCCTCTTTTGAACATTTGCATTTCAAAGGGACACTTTTGTCATTGATAAGAACTTAGCAAAATTAACACATGTCTTCCTAAATTTGAACTGCTGCTTGTGTGTTTTCTTTTAATGACTGTGGGAGAAAGTGAGGCTTGTATATTTGTCCATCTAGACAGATTGTTTCAAGTGCTTTGGAACTGAGGGATTAATTCATCCCAATCCTTGCTACATTATTGGCATGATTGTTAGGCACATTTACTTTTTTAGCATAAGAACAGTCATTTTTGACACTTGGACAGGCCCTAAACATTTTTATCACTTCAAGATATTGTTCCATCATTAAAAGTTACCTTGCTGATTCTTCAAAGAACAGGTTCTTTTAAAAGCTACTTTTGTATGTTCATCTCTCTATCTATCATCTACCTACCTACCTATCATCAAATCTAGTTCTATTTATGAACAGGTCCTGCATGCATGTTCATTACAAAGTGTCCAGAATATTTCCAACAGATAAAGATATACCAGCCATATAACGATTTCATTCTATGATGAATATGCTTCTCAAACAGATATCAGTCTTATTATTTGCAGGGATTAAAATGTCCTTCATAAAAGTGGTTTGTGTTTAAGTGGTTTATATGGAATTCCCCCCTCCCTAATTAAGTCATTTTCATTCCCTTATGACACAATCTTCATAGCTAATTGAACACAGAGTCTGAATAAGCATAATCTTTTCTAATAATTTCAGTTTGTTCTGTTAAGTGTCAAAGCCAGGGTTAGTGATGATTAAGTTAAGCTAACTCTGAATCATCTTGTAACGGAATATTGTAGCTGGTGTTGCATAGGAATTAATTACTAGGAGATGTATAGCATTACGCACTGACATACTAAATGATGCATTTGGTCTCTATTAAATGCCAGGGGTATCATGTTAATTCCTTCAATTGAAGGTCACGGAGGGTCAATGGAAGGTTGAAGAAATATGGCAATGCAAATTTGAGCACTCTGAATTATCAGACTTGTGTCAGTAGGTTCTGCCCAGAGAACAATGACAGTAGATTAACTGATTCTTGAACAAAATGATGTCATATTACCTTCTTGGGTATAAAATTGTTCAATTATTTCATTTTGGCCATAATGATCTCTTTCTACATACAGGCTGTTTTTTTACCAGTGCTAGCACTGTGTCAGGGGCCTTGAGGGTGTCCATTATAATTTATCCAGCCATATTTAAAGATTTATCCCCTCGCCAGGGAACTAGCTGACCTCTCTGAGTAGATTCCAGACAGAGTTTCCAAGACCTTTAGTTCCCCAGCAAATTGTAAGTAATGCTCACCCTCATGAGTTTTATCATGAGCCATGATCATGGCCTTAAGGCAATCATGTGTTAGCTGTGTTCTGAAGGAAATGTGACATATTTGTACCCATGCTATAACCCTCTCCACAACTTTAATTATCCCATGTAATGGCTCTTTGACAAAAGGCAAATATACCCACATTAATATCTATTGGCATGTATTGTCTCACCAAGTATCTAAATTAATTTCCATCTCTTAAAATACAGAGGCTACATAGGGAGAGTAATCCTTTTTTTTAAAGGTAGCCTGTGAACCACACACCCATAGAGACAGGTTTGAGATTTCAAGGTAAACCTTTGTATTCTTAAATGGAGAACCAAATGTTATTGCTTTTGAAAATTGCTGTTCTTGTTTCCAATAAACCCAGGGACATTGACAGTGATGCTTGATTAGCTGAAGTTAAAAGTTTGCAGATTCAGATCCTTATGTTGTCTCAAGATCCTTGTGTTGTCTCAAGAAAACACAAAATTATGCCAGAATCTGAATTGCAGAAATAATCCAGTCTGACACCACTTTAAATTGGCATGGCTCAATGCTATGGAATTCTAGGAATTGTAGTTTTGTGAGATATTTAGCCTTCTCTGTCAGAGAGTTCCAGTGCCACAACAAACTACAATTCCCAGAATGCCATAACATTGTGGCATGGCAGTTAAAATGATGTCAAACTGGGTTATTTCTGCAGTGCAGATGCAGCCTAGGTGACACTAAGCTCATCAACCATGACAATGACCACGTATGTTTTCAAACTTTGTTTTCCAAAGCTAGTTCACCCAACTTTTTCTTTCTTTCTGTTTGATCTAATGATATTGTCACAATGTGGACATGTACATCACCCCCTTAGTTTAGTACAGATGACAATCCAGTATAGAAATAGGTGTGTGGAAATGTGTAGAAATGAAGAGCAGAAAATCATTACCTTCACTCCACAATATGCATATGTTCAAAGTACTGTTGAACATGTGTTGCAAGTCACACATATTCAAGGACACATGACCTATGCACAGTCTGTACAGGTTATATATAATAATAATTAATTTGTTTTATTTATATACCGCTATTCCAAAGATCATAGCGGTGAACAGCAAGTAAGCTAATTAGCAAGTAAGCTAATTTGCCCCCAACAGTCTGGGTACTCCTTTTAGCGACCTCGGAAGGATGCAAGCCTGAGTCGAGCTTGGGCCCTTTTGCTGGTCTTGAACTCGCAACCTTGTGGTTTTGAGTGAATGGCTGCAGTACAGGCATTTAACCACTGCGCCACCAGGGCTCCATATAGTGAGCATGTAGGCACGTGTATACGTTTAGCAATAGTGGTTTGTGGCTTCATTGTCAGTCACAGTGAATCCATTCCAAGCATTGCAGTTGGTCTTTGGTGTCTGCTAGGGTTTAGTTCTAGGACTCCCACGGACAACAAAATCTGTGAATGTTCAAGTCCCATTAAATGCAATGGCATGATGAAATAGTATCCCTTATATAAAATGGCAAAATCAAGGTTTGCTTTTTGAAATTTATATCTTTTTGGAATATTTTCAAACCATGGATGATTCAGTCTTGATAAAGAATTTGTGGATATGCTTCAGCATATTGGATCACTCGCTTAAAGTGATGCCCAAAATCAATCAATAAACCAATGTCCAAAGTGGCTGTATCACCACTGTGATTTGGAAGCCACCAACCACCATAGATGCATAGGAATATTGAGTCTTTGAAGGTTAAAGTTGGGGTCAATTAGCATCATCCCAAATCCTCCCTATGCACATTCATTTCTTCTTTGGATTTTGTTATTCATTATTTTATTTATCATACGTATTTATATGCTGCCTTTCTCCTAAATGGAAGCCAAGGCAGCTAACAACATATGCTATTTAAAAAGTATATTGTTAAATTTAAAAAAAAAAACACAGTCACATCATACCAGCTTATATGATTGAGGAATGAGAGACATTTTCCCTCCAAGACACTGGATGGTGCAGTGTATATACAAGGTTAAAAAGTTTAGTAATAATAGCAATCATAGTAAAACAACAACAACAACAGCACAATAGTAACGACAATAACAACAACTACAGCACAGCAATATAAGTACTTCACATATGTTTATCAAATCATCTTGAAAACCTAGGAAGTTTGCTGCAATGCATATATAGAGACACAGCAATAAAAATAAATTGTAAAATAAAAAGTAGTTTTACTTGGCATAGACTTTTGTGGAATGCAGCCCATTTCATCAAATGCACAAGTGGGCTGCAGCTTATGAAAGATTATTCAGAATATGCCCTGTTAGCCTCTTCTTTGCCAGAAGATCCTCTCTTGGCTTTGCTGCAACATATTAATATCCCTACTCCACTGGAAAATGTATGATATTACAATCCTCCTGAATGGAACCTTGTAAGGCTGCCTTTCCCTGTTGACATTCTCTATGGATGGGTTGTACTGCAATTCTCATCTTTTTGAGCCAGCATTGTGGGAGTTGTAGGCCAAGAAATGAAGAGAATGGTAGGTTAGGAGAAGGCTGGGTTAAAGCATTAAATCTATCTTGTTAATATTTTTAAAAGGGATGGAAAACATTTTCCAGCAGATTGTTCTTCTCTAAGGCTGCAAAGATTATACTCCATATGTTAGGGCTGGGGTAGAGGAGAAAGGATATACGCATTGCCAAAAAGCTTCTGTCACTCCTTTTCCTAAGAAAGCCCCAATAGATTGGATGTATTCACTATTATTAAACACGGTTTTATTTACAGGTTACAGGAAGGAAAGTGGAAATTATTTTGAGGGAGAAAAGGTCTCCTGAGCCTTTGCTGCTACATAATCACATGGCTTCAGTGAAGCACTTTACAAAATTTTAAATTCTTTGAAATGCCCAGAATGAAATTGCAAGCCATTGTTGTCCTTCAATGGGGCTTCTAAGTTAGAAACAGCCTAACAGAAGGAGGAGTGTCCCGACTTACATTGTGTGCCTCTCTGCCTGCTGTTCACTATGTATTTTTCCCCTTCTACATTCAGGGTAACTACACATTACATGCAAATATAGACTCTCTTTTTTAAAAGGAAAACTTGATGAATGCCTTTTGTATAGATAAAAAAGAAAATACAACTCCGGAGCAGAAGAACTGTGGAAAGGGGCTACTTATACATTTCCCTGCCTACTGCTTCTCCGCTCCAAGTGATTGCCTCCATTCAGCTTTCCAAAATACACTGTTCAACAGAGTATGTTTGAATTGAAAAACCAATTCCAGCCTACTCCAAAACCCAAAGTTGCCTTTTGATGTATTAGAATTATCTATGATTCTAAACAGAATGGACATGATCCCAGAGCTCCAGAACAAGAGGTTATTTGAATGATATCGAAGCAGGCATACTCAAGTTTCTGGCCTGGGCTTTTTAGGTCAAGGTAACTGCCATAGATATACTCCTGGGTCAAGATTTCTGTACTGATCATGGCTCTTTATCTGATCATTTTTTTTGAAACTTAACTTTGAAGTAACTACAAATAGTACACTGTACTTTATTTTTCTTCACCCTGCTACCCATTTTTTATCCTAACAACAACCTTGTGAATTAAGTGAGGCTTAATTTCAAGTAGATATTATGTTGAATTGTTTAATTATGGATATTTGACTGTACTTTATAATTGACAAGATCTTTTTTTTAGAAATTGACAATATATGACACTCTCTGTGCAGCAATATTTCACTTTTGACATTATGTAATTGCTGACATGTAATAGCATTTCACACCTCACAGCTAACATCTTTCATAATGTTATATCTGATAATCCAGTGATTACCAAAATAGTTCAAAGCCTTAAATTTACAAAGTTAAGATCAACAGTTCCATTTGAAATGTAAATTTGAATTTAAGGTTTGATCAGGTATCATTTAATTTTTCCTAGGTATTAGTTATTTGATCCCATGAAATATTACCTTAATGCAGCATGAGAAAGTATTATAAGTTTATATAAATTCCTCGGTCCTGTTTTAGATGGTACCCAAAGATAGCCATGAGATTCAACATACTAATTACAAGCTTCTAATGATCCCGCTATTGGTTAATTTGTGTTTATTAATTAGCTCTTTCTTTTTGTTATCATATATTCTTGGCTCTTTCATTGTGACGATTATTTATTTGCCTTCTTACTTACTTATTATTTTATTTATATCTGGCTTTTCTATCATATGTGATTATGATAATAGTGTTAGTTTTGTTTCTGTTTTTAAAATGATTTCACCAAATTTCTCCAAGGGGTGAAGAAATCCCATAATTGTTTCAGGACTCATATCTAATTGATTTTCCCAAGTGTTTGTTTTTGCTTTTGAGTTGCTTTGTGTGTGGCATCTGTATTGGAAGCCTGACCACCATTTTCCAGTTTCTGAATGGTGTCATTTTATAGTACTGTAGTGGTGGAGGGAGCTACAATAATTAGTCGAGAAAAATCTATAAAATGGTTTTCAAATTTTAGAAAAATACCAAAAAGAAAAAATTCTGTACTATCACCAAGGGCCTAAATATCCTAAAGGCATCACATCCTGTCTGATCTTGGAAGCTAATACTTGGATGAGGGATTGCCAGTGAATACCAGGTGCTGTAGTATAGGCTATATTTCTAAGGTAGGGACCGGCAAAACCACCTCTAAGTATTCCTTGCCCAAGAAAACCTGATGGCACTATAAGTTGATGGGCGCCTTCAAGGCACACAGACAGTAATTATCATTGTATAGGTTTCAACCCTCTTCCCTAGGTCTTTAAACATTTCACTTTGGAGAATTCATTGTAGATTTTTTTTTGTCTCTGTTGCAAAAGCTTATAACACTTTCTTTTTCTTTAACCCTTGTAGCAAGTACGAGAGAGGGCAATTTTTAACTCTGGGAAACAAGTGAAGTTAGTGGCATGCAAAAATTTGTTCTCCAGTTCCCTAAAAGTTTATTTCTCATGAAAGAGGTTTTTAGTATTTTTTGACTTATATTCAAGGATCTTTAGAATACTTTTTGATTGCCATGTCATGCAATGTTGCCAAGAGTGCTGTATCACACTTTGCATACCTAGTGCCTAGAGACTGGTGCCAGCTGGTGGAAGCCATATCCTCATACACAACCACATGCTCCTTTCCAGCATGAAATGTCCACAACTTTTATTTTTACAGCCGTATGAGTTGGTGTGCCATGAGACACAGATCTAGCATCCAAGTCAAATGACCCAAACAACCTTAACTGTATATTGGGCTCTTGACCTGAAAGAGGAATCAATGAAGAAGATGGTGGCCGAGAAGCCAATTGAGTGCACATGACTTCCCTATATGCTCCTTGGCCAAGTAATAAGGATAATAAACAAAGAAATCCAAAATGTAATAAATGGGAATTTCTCTGTAATTTTCATTTTAAAAAATGAAATATAGTTACTTTTCTATCAAATTAAAGGATTAAAAATGTGAAATAAATTTTCCTCACAGCATTATTTTCCCCCCCAGTTGATCATTTTCCTTGAGTCACACTGGAAGGATGAAAAAGTGGACCTGCCCTGAAATCTACAAACACCCAAGTGCTGGAAATGTGACTAACAATATGTGGTGCCATGTACAGGCAGATTAGAAAGTCCTTTAACAAGTTACTCGTGTTGCCCTTCATTGAGCCTTTTTGCTATACTGCTGCAAAAGGGTGGCCTGCATAATCATTTATGTATGGAAGCACACATCTAACGTGCTGAACAGACAAGGCCAACATGATTGCTGGGATGTTATAATAAAAGATAAGTAAAATATCGAGAATTTACCATAAATTACTAGGTCTAGGGAACTTGTGGCTTTCCAGATATCATTGGGACTCTAGTTCCAGTCAATCACAACCAGCCTTGCCAATGGTGAAAAACAATGAGAGAAGCAGTCCATCAACAGATGGAGCACTACACATTATACAGTCTTCCTATAAGAGCCCTGGTGGTGCAGTGGTTACATGCCTGTACTGCAGCCACTCACTACTATAACGCTGAGAGTTTAATATTAGCCAAGGGCTCAGGCTTGAGTCAGGTCTGTATCCTTCTGAGGTCGCTAAAATGAGTACCCAGCTTTTGGGGGTAATTACCTTACAGTTGTAAACTGCTTAGGTGGTATGAAGCAGTATATTCACACAGTTTATTCATGACAACCAAATACAGGTTATAGCCATCAAGTTACAAAAATAATTAAAACCCTTTAAAACTTCCACAGTCAATTAGCTCTATAACACATAGAGCAATATGTTTACACTAAAATTACAAAAATATTTCATACAAAGACATCACAATTTTCCATACTCTATTCAAATTAATATAATCTGTTTACTGCAGATTCCCATGCAGGGCTTTATCCTCAAAGTCTAATCTAAGTTTAGCTGCTTTCACAGCAAATCTAGCAGTGTTGAACATAACAGACCTAGTTGTATTAGCTAACAAGTAAGTGATTTTCTCCAAGTCATTTTGGTTAGCTACAAGTTCTAAACTTCTCTTCAGAAGGCATGAAGCGGTATATAAATGAAGCTGATATTGCTATAAAGAAAGTTTTATTTAACTATGTAAGACCATACATAGATGACGCCACCACTTAAATGACCCATACAAAGAAACTGGGGGCATATGTTAAAATATCTTTAAATGAGATATCAGTGATATATATTTTTCTAGCACTTCACATAAATCATCACGATCTTTGCTGGAAAAAGACAAAAGCAAAGTAGTAGTTTCACTGCTGACTTCAAAGCTAACATGAATCATACATTGTACATGAGCAGAGGCCTGCTTTTGTATTATTAGTGTTATTATTATTATTACTGAAAATCTAATTCAGCATTCAAAGACAAGACAAAACATGTTGCTTGGGTATATTGCTTCCTGACAGCTTACCAAAATATAACTCCACTCATCCAGACTGTGGGCTGAAAAGGCTATTATGCTTGTTTTCTGACATTTCTAAAGTTCACACAATTCTGAGCAATGATGAAAGGTTATCGCTAGACAATACTGCCAATGACAATTGAACAATATATCTCAGCTACTCTGATTTCTACTTGTTTCTTCATTCCTGCCCTCTGTCCTCAGTTTTAATTTTTCCTAGATTTTGCTTTTACTAAGTTAAGACATTTCTTCAAACACTGTAAGTAGAATATGTGGGCCACAACTCAAAGAATATATATATGAGAGACAAAATACATGAGGTCAAACCTTTGCTTGAAGTAATTTCAGATGTTCTCTTTCTGTGTGTGTGTGTGTCTGTGTGTGTGTGTGTGTGTGCGAGAGAGAGAGAGAGAGGGGGGGAGGGGAGTTCAACGGAATTGTCCATTTCCAAAAGTCAAGTTTAAAGTTACCATTTTAAGATACTGTACTTAATTATTTTCCTTTCATCCGTAGAGGCACATATGGTAAGTTTTGTTTTGTGCATATGTGTGTGTGTGTGTGTGTGTGTACTTTGGTATCCTTGCTTCTATTGTAAAGGTAGTTTTACTCCTGAATGCATGTTATTGTTGCTGTTCTTATTATGGCTGCTGCTGTTAACTTTACTGATATCCCACCTTTTCCCCAAAAGCAAGACTCAAAGAAGCTATCTAATTCAAACACAAAATGTTTAAAGTATATAAAAGATCAACACTAAAATGGAATGAAATGATCGACATTAAAAACTAGAGTACAATTGAAAACAATAAAAAAAACCAGGTTAAGAAAAAGTGTGAGAATAGTACAGTACTCTCTCCAAATTGTTGTTGTCAAAAGCCTACTAGATTTTCTTTGTAAAAAAAAGTTTATAGTCTGCTGATACAAGGGGCAGGAAGAGGGTCTAGCTCCCTAAGAAGGCCCTATCTTGCATTCCAACCAGCTGTGTCTAAGGAGTTTATCAGACAAGGGAAACTGGAAGTATAATCCAATGGCAATCCAAATGCAATCATGGGGTTTAACGTTACTGAGTGATAGACTACCACATGCAATTTTGGGCAATGGCAAGCTATTTTCGGGCAATGGAAAGTCAATTCGAATGCAATTTGAATTCACGTAAATTCGCTGAATTAGCAAATTCACGTGACTGGGTTCTGGCTTCACTTTCTGTTCATTTGAAATTACAGTGCGTCCTCGCCTTACGCGGGGGATCCATTCCGGATCCCTCCGCGTAAGGCGAATTCCGCCTATGCTCGAGCCCCATTGTAATCTTAATATTCACATATAGACCTATGGTACACTGGGCCATATCCATTTCCTCCCACTTATTGTAAATTCCAGTAAGCCACCATGCATGGCCATTCCATGATTTCTGGTGAGCAGGCAGGATCACAGGAGCATCTTGCTCCCATTCTATAGCAAGACACACAATGATGAAATCAGCATTGAGGCTCCTGGAGAACCCTAGTGGAGCTCCGTGTTGATGTCAGCATTGTGTGTCTGGTAATGAGGAGGGAGCCAGAAACTTACCTGCAAAGCATGAAATGGCCATGTGAGGCTGCTTCAGTGACTGTACAGTAAGTGGGGGCAGGCTTTGGAAGCTGCAAAAGGAGGCAGGGAGGGAATACCAACTCCCACAGTGGCCCAAAAGGACATGAATATGTGTAAGAAATACTTACATATGCATATGTCCCTAGCAGAATTCTGGTCAATACGCGAAGTTCCATTAGTCAGATACACAGCCATACGTTGCATTGTGCATGAGGAGTGTTTTTATTTGACATTGTGTAACCACCATTGTGTCAACCTAGTTGACAGGGACAGAAATGTAGGTTTGCATGTGAACCCATACTGATGCATATTGTGCATGGTGTACATGATCCTCAACAGGCCTCTGCTTATTCCATAATGAATCCTGAGGACCCCCAGAGGGCCAGGCAGAACAGGTACCAACTAGCAACTGTACAACAGGTTGTCAGCCATTTACATTTAGCAGTGTTCCAGATGTGTTACATTTACTGGATACAACTGTAATGTGGGAAGAACATATCTGTACTGGTGGTTATTTACACTATGCCACCATGGTCTGTCAGATACCCTGGAGTTTTGTTGAGTTTTAGAGCACTGATAGGCATGTTTTGTTAAATATGTAAAGAAATAATATATTTCCACTGGGTGGGAGCAGAGTGCATTTGACAGAATCCTTCTGTGGATGATGTTCCAGAATAATTTAATTTACTCAGTTTAGCAGGATAGTTGCTAGCATATACACTCCATGAGAAAATTTACTAATATAATTGCTCTTCTATGACAACTGTGTTTTCCTTAATAGAGGAAATTATTCCCTTTCCAAATCAGGATGGCATTTTGAGCCAAGGCAGCCAAAAACAGGGATCCCAAAATCTGACATAATCCAATTGTTGGGAGACAAGAGTAAGTTATATTGCAAGATCAAAGGATATATACTCTGTCCTCAAACAGTAGTTTTGATTTGTAACATCATTGTTTGTTATTAGAACTAGTAGTCAGTGATTTAAAGCCCTAATCAGAAATTGTTTTACCAATTATTATTGTTGTTGTTAACTACTCTTGAGCCAACTTGGATTCATGGTGACCCTGTGAATGAGACATCTGCAAGACTCCCTGTTCTCCATTACTTTGTTCAAGTCCTGCAGACCCATGCCTGTGTCCTTCCTAACTGAGTCTAGCTATCTGTTGTGCAGCCCTTCTCTTTTTCTTCTCCCCTCAGTCTTTTTAGAATCATAGAATCATGGAGCTGGAAGAATGTCAGCCATGTTGGCTGTGGAAAATTAACTTCTGCAAGACTGCTAATTCATTATATATGTATGTGGTGTGACTGACAAGGCCAGGACATGTAGATAAATGCCCTTGTGTGTGTATGACTCAATAGGATGAGTTAATGGCTTGTACCATGTGCTGCAGTGGTCTATATAAAGCTGTATCTAAAGGTAAACAATGTGGGCTACAATAGTAGATGATCGGGGTTATGAGTAGTTGGTGAGTTGTTGTGTGAGTCTATAATATGTGCAGAAACATCCATGTGACCTAGAACCCTGTGCCACTTTGGTTTCATGTTATAATGTGGTTTCTATATTTACAAAACCCTCCCCTCCCTGAGATTCTTGCAAAGTGCTCTTGGATATTGGAAGAAAGACTACTTAAGGTAGGTGATATTTGGTATGTAGTTACTCAGAATGCCCTTGCACTCTATTTATATGTTCTGATAACTGATAAAAATAATGTCTGAACAAGGCTTAATGCTTTCTTACTTTACTATAAACCATTACCAGACACAATAAATCACACTGGTCAGATTATAGACTGAACATTTCCTTAGGTTATTAAGATGTTTCTTTGCACTGGTTCAACCTGTGATATGATTGTAAAACCACATGCTGATCAATACTTATGAATAATACTTTCCCCAGTTTACAAATCTGCCCTTTCAGATTTTTTCCAGAGGTGGCGGTCATGAATTTCAAAAGATTTTAAAAAGCTGTTTAGTTTTGTTTGATACTGTATTCCTAGTCATAAAGGGAAACATTCTCTTTCACACTATTCAAAATGGCCCTGGATGTTTCAATGTTTTGTTTCTCTTCAATCTTCTTTGTCACTGCTTTTGTAGTGGATTATTAAGAAGCAGTTTGTATAATGTTCGCATTTATTTTTGAACAAATATTTACACTTTGTTCATCAGTGGGCAATGAAATGCTTCAAGGTAGCCATCACAGACAAACAATGTGATGTTCTTAAAATGGACAAAACCTAAAGGATGGGGCAGGGGAGGGAGAAAACTATATCAGATTTCAGAGTGGCAAAACTGAGTGTACTACTAACTCCATACAAAACAGTTATATGGGAGGGGGGTATTTAAATAAAGGGTTAGGATAAATAGGGCTGGCCATATTATTAGTCAGAGAATAACAGGTGCCTTAGGCAGCAGATGCAGAGTAACCTGATAAGCCAGCATTTTTCATGTAACTGAACTAACTGTTGATGCTGGTTTGGGGTTTAAATTAATAAATAAATTTTAAAAAGTAGAAAATAGCATGAAATTGTCACTTATTTAAATTGTGATTATTGATATCTTTTTTACCATCTGCCAGTCCTACTTTGTTATATTGGGTCATGAGATGTATTACACCATTGGTGATGCTGGGTGGAAAGATTGTTTATCTTCTTTGGAGCTTGTCAATGAGAAGAAATGGAGGGAGGAACTATGGGGTGGGAGCTATCAAAGGCAATTCTGTGGCAACACTTGGTATGGAGAGAAAAGGAGGGGTAGTCCTTGGAAAATTAATATTTTGGTTTGAAGACAAATGGTATGGAAGCATGCAAAAATATTTGAATTGTTATGTCCTCTTAATACACCATGCATTGCTTTGAGTTTATACATCAATGAGTTTCTTTAACAGATCATGTATATTTTCATATATAAGTTTAGTTTACAATTTAAAGGGAAAGATAAAATAATGATAAGAACCAGGTTTTTTTTTATTATTATGGGAAGACTAAGAATTTGCTTAGGCAAGAATTTTTTGAGAACAAAAGAGATGACTACAGAAAGCTGTTTTAGTGGGCTATTAAAGATTATGATAGATAAGAAACCAAATACACGTAGATGTGTAATTAAAATAATTAGGAATTAATGCAAGGTACAGGTAAATGTAACAAATATTTCTTAGTTCACGGGAAGACAACAAGGAAGTCTATCATTCACACACACACACACACACAAATACATTCTGAATACCAACAATATAATTGTATTATATATGTACTTGTTTCTACTATCTTTCCCCCCCCCCCAAATTATTGGTTAACAAAATTACATCACAATTGTTCTCCCGACCTTTCTATGATGTTTCTACTATCTTTTTAATTTATATGTTGTATTTTAAAATTAATAACAATAACAAATTGCCTGAAGTCTGAGAAAATGAAATTAGTCTATAGATAAGGAGGGGAGGCCAAACAGGTATTTCTCAATTAAAACTCCCATCATCCCTGGCCACTGATCACATGGTTGGCATTTCTGGGAGATGAAATCCGGCAATATTTAGAGCACCACAGAGTCTTCACCCCTGTTGCAGACACCCAGATGGTGAATGATGATGAGACTGTGCCAATACAGATAACAGCTACAATCCTCAATGAATTTTATAGAGGAATCTGAACTCTTCTGTTAACTCTCACTACATAATCTGATGATTTGATATAATGCTGAGCAGCAGCCAAGCAAAATATTTTGTTGTCTTAAGCAGTAAAGATGAACAATCCTTCTCAACCACCTTGAAAACAAGAATCTGCTCTTAACTCTTGACCTTTCTTTAAACTGAAGGAAATCTTGTTATGGCAGTATTTAATCACTGCAGCGCCTTGCATCATATTATTACATTAACCTTGGCAGAAACATATTATGTGTTAGATTATTAAGACCTCGCTAATCATTTGGCCACATCTGTATTTTTCAAATTACTGCAAGAGGTGTTCTATACACTATGCATAACAATGACCATCTTCTTGCTAGTATGACAGAAGTACTTAAAAACTGCCCAGATCCTAATTAGAAAAGCATACTGTTCGTAACAAGGTGGTTACCACTAAGATGTGCTTTGCAGAGAACAGATGGAGATGGGGTTATAGAGCTTCCACTACTATCATTTTTTTAAAAAAAATGTGAAACAAAACAAATTTTGAGGTTCTTCCACGAATGAAACTTCTAGAAATGGTTCAGCAAAGTGAAAAAGAAAAAGAAAACTGGAAAAAATAGATTCACCAAGACTGATCACATCTCTCAGTAGGAGAATTCTTGTCACAAGGTTGTCAGAAAATATTAGTTTAAGAAAATTTTGGAGCCAATTTGAATGTTTTTCCTCAGTTGAAATATTTAAGGGCTATTTAAAAGAAGTCAAAACCATATCATTCTGCACCTCCTCTAATATACTCAAATATAAACCTTTACCCTTTTCCTATTTTTAACAACATTTAATAATCATATAATTATCTTGGGGTCAGAGCATTGTCCTCGCACTGCTCAGTTAAATAATAATAATAATAATAATAATAATAATAATAATAATAATAATAA